>NC_045442.1:61465394-61737991 GCF_002776525.5 Piliocolobus tephrosceles | reverse complement strand
TGGATTAAACTTTTCTTCTGCAGTGTATCTGCCTTTGTCTGCAATGGACTCGAAGGTACTATCACCAAAAATTTATTCTAAATTATGTTTCTCCTTGAAGTTTCAGGTGGATGTTAACCCTGAATCTAAAATATCAATTTGTGGTTGAAAAGTTTCATAATTTTTTTTTTAATTCTCCCAAAATCAAACTTGGAGCATGCATGTATCCCCAGTTACTACCTGGCTCCACTCACTGAGGATTTTGTAATTTTGAAGTCTCAGCTCCATTTAGATGTCCCAGTCCCAACTTTAATTCTGCTTACAAACTTGGTTTTGTCATTTGAGTCTTTTATGTTGACCCTTTGGTAACTCCCAGCCTCTAGACAGCCAGGGACCAGTAGACCTAGACAATACAAATTCTTTTTTTAGAACTTCTTTATCCTTATAAGTTCACAATTTAAATAATTATCTCCATAAAATTATATTAATTTTGCATATCAACTTTAAATACATATATGCCAACAGTTATGAATATGATCTAGAAGTTTCAAAAAATTTTCATTTCACTATGTTGTGAGAAATGGCAGTCCATATCTTTCCTTTTAAGGAAATCTAAAAATTTCTCTCGTGCATATGATACAAAGGTAGAGGGGTATATATATGTGTGTGTGTGTGTGTGTGTGTGTGTCTGTGTGTCTGTGTGGTGTGTATATAATAAGAAATAGTTTTTTTTTCTTTAATAATCTTATACTCTAAAAATCAAGTAAATTTAATTACTTTTGACTTGGGACACAGATTTTATATTCTGTAATTTTCTCATTTTTGATGGATAGATGTTAAAGATGATAGAATAATCTTATTATTGCTCATCAAATCAGAGTTGCTTTTTATTCTACAAATGTATTTCTTCAAATATATGTTTATTCTTCAAATATGGGTGTGAAATTATGACTTCTATAAATTGAAGAAATTGATATGTTCAATTATGTCTTCCCCAAATAAAGTTTATTTAAAAAAGATTTTGTACTTGCTGGAAAGTACCACTCATAATTATTACTTTGGAAAATTATGTTATATAATGCTAATGAACAATAAAGAATGTTTTCATTCATTCAAGTCATAGGGAAAAAATAAATGTATCATTTGAATACAAATGTGTCATTTTATCAAATATAAATGTGTGAAATTCTTAACATTTTGTTTTATTCTTTGATGACATGCATTTCCATTAATTAATACAGTGTAATTATAGCATAAAAAGAAATGTTGCTTATTATTAGGCATTCATATCAGATAAAGGATGCCTTGTGAGTGATAATATAGTTTGAGAGGAGCTACAAGATTATACACGAAATTTGCCTTGAAATTTCATTCCCATATCACCCACATTTTTTTTACTTGCAATGTACATTTTATCTGGGCCAGTTATAGACTAAGTCAGTCAAAAAGGTTCTATATAATCCAGTCAATACAATCAGAGAAAGTATTTTTCAATATGAAATAATGTCATAATATATTAAAATGGCACATAACATTCACAGATTGTTTGACAGATGTTTTAAATCTCAGGTTATTTACTTTCAAATATGAGAAATGAGTACATCATTTTTAAAGTAGATGCTATTTATAGTGTGCTAAATGCTACACCTTTGCTCTTGCATACTTTTAAGTTTTGTAAAGTACTCAAGCTTGGTAAAATATTCAAATGAGTCTTTACTTTTGGTTCAGAGTTTTGAAGAAATGGCAGTTCCTCATCTCTGCCAACCTCATCCAGTACTTCTTTTCTCTTTGGTTTTTATTATTAGTTTTAATCATTCAGCATCCACCAGTTTGCTTCAGACATTTCCTGGCTACATCTTCTCTTGTTGCTTCACTGGATCATCTTTTCTACCTTCTGCGGCAATAGGGTCATTCTTGAAATGCTCGTTCATTTTTCTAATTCTCATATCCCTCAATGTTTCTGATATCACATTTTTTAGGATGCCCCCCATGCCTATATATCTAATGCTATCAATAAAATTCACCTAATAAGATTAGCATCTTCTTAGAAGATTCATCTTTCTTTCCAATTTTTTTCCACTTACTTATTTCCTAATCTTCGTTCATTATATCCATATTCTCCAAAGGCCTAAAATTTCAAATTCATATTTTATGATACTCTTTTCTTTATATTGTTCACCTTCCCTGTTGAATCAGTTACAAAGATATGCTGGTTTTCTCTGAAGAAAGTCACAGGCTTCTTTATCAGCCATTTCCACTGTTCCAACCAAATCCAAGTCTCAGAATCCTTCTTTCCTTTAAGTATCATCACTGTGCAATCCATCTTAAACCTATTGCTAGCATTATCTTTCTAAAACAGTTTTGAATGTATCACTTCTCTGTTTAAACATTTTCCTATATTATAATGCCTTGGTACCACAGTATGTTACTAAAGATCTTTTATTTACCAAAATTATCTTCAATTGTTGGCCTTAGAAACACACTGCCCTTGAACCAGATTCTACCTCTGCTGTGTTCCTTTTGTTCCTCTACCATTGTACCTTGATGCCTTTGTCACTCCTTCTACCTGAAATGTACACTTACAGTTTTTCTCTCACTTCCACTTGTTGAAAAATTTATTACCATTTAAGGACAAATACAATGTCACCATCTCCATGAACCTGTTCTGAATGTAATAATCAGAAGCAGTATCACCTGTTGTTTACTAAACCTAAACAACATTTGATGGGATAATGATATTGAACCCATATTATTTCCTCATTAACTCTAAATCCCATACTCTGGGAGCCATTTATACCCACTGCACTTAGGAAAGTAGTGTGAATGCAGAAGATGGTCAGAGATTAAGTAAAGCAAGTATCTTTTAGGAAGGAATGCTTGCTTATGGAAAGATATTGTAATTGCTTCTCAACTGTATGATTTTGTCCCTTTTGTGAAATTGTTGATTTATTTCAGATGCTTTTTAGTAAAAGAGAGACATAAAATTACCTTACTGAGATACCTTGTAAAGAAAAATTTAAACTAACGAAGACTATCAGTGTTGTGTCTCCACGTTTGACTTTCCACCTCTCCTGTTCTTTCTCTTTACATTGGCATGGCTAAATACCAAATGCTAGTACTTAATAGCATAGTACAGGTGCTCAAACATTGGCCTTATAAACTGGATCCCTATGTTCCTGTTTCAGCTTGGCTACTAAAAAGCTATATGACCTGGAGCAGTCACCTTGCACGTTCCTATTTGTCCTATCTTTAAAATGAGGGATTGGGCTTTATTATCTCTTGATTACTTTCAATATCAAAATCCTACAATTATTTTTAGTGATAAAATCCAGATTTAAATTTCTATTTTAAAACAAATTTCTCAGGAGTTCACCTAAAATGACATCAAAAAACACCCCAATGGATCAAGTTCAAAAATCTCCTATATCAGTCCAAAAGAGAGAGTGGTTTATCATAGTCACTGTGAAAACTGCAACCCTTTTCCAGTTGGGTGAAAGCCACCAAATTACTGATCTTGCTCAGCCATGGCCACTGCTGACTCAGGCCTTAACACAGCTAGCAAGTATCAATGCACATGTAAGTTATGATTTAGATCTACTACAACTATTAAATGCCTTTGAAAGTGATGACTAGGAGCCACTTCAAGAGGCCAATGCAATTCATTCCCGGAAGAGCTTACAAAGCAAAACTTAATATCCTTTCCTTTCAGTCCCCATTGCCACTGAATTTCAAATCTATGTATAACTAAACCAAATCTGTGATTTTTCTTATAACAATAATCTATATAGGGACTTACCTAGTGCCGTTCATTCTGAAGTCAGAAAGTCTTTATGGAAAAATAATTTGTATATCCATTGCAAGCTTTCCAAACTTCCTAATAAAAGGTTGCACACACTGCTGTAAGATGCCAAGTTTTGGGAAGTGTGAAACATATTCTGACAGTTTAATTGAAATAGCTATTGAGCATGAAGGCGAAACACCTGTTGAGAAGGGAAATAAACAACAGCAAAAATCCCTGCTGAATTTTTCAGACAAAGTAGAGAAAATCAGAAGGACTCTTTATTCAGTGATAATAAATTCATGAATAAAGTGGGAGAATTGTTGTCAGAATTTAGGTATCAATCATTACTGCTGATCTATTGTCCTTTATTGAGTCTTCAGTTGCTTCCTTTGCCTGACTTATTAAAGTGGTATGAGAATCCAACAAGATAGGAGAACATAAAGCTTATCTACCTGGAAACACTAGTCATTAAATATCAACTGTTCTTTAAGAGACATATAGAAATCAGAAGATTTCAAATAAGAATCTGAGTTTTGCATTTCTTTAGAAAAACTAGGTGGGGGGATAGGACAAGAATTCTTGTGTTTCCTTTAGCCTGAATGGCAAAACCATGCTGGAACTGAGTCACTGGTTCAAAACTTTAGCATATATTTTGCATTATGCCTACTGCCAACCACAGGTAAGCTTCATCATTTCACCACTGGACATATACACATTTGTTTATGTGATGTTCAAAATAGCTATTACTGGCAATTTTATTTATTTAAAAGTTTATCAGTCTACATATATTTTAAAACATGTTAGAATAAAACCACATATCCTCATGCCACCTTTTAAATCCTCATAGTTGGTCAAGCTAGAGATTCTTACTATAAGGCTACTAATTTCATACTATTTTTAAATTTCAGGAGCCCTTATATTTTCAGATATAAAAAGCACATATGTGAGGCAGTAACACATATATTGAGATTAATGTTAGTAAACCACAACCACATAAAAAAAGTTCAAAACTATAGACTAGAAGGTGTGTATGATTCACATAGATCTTGAATTTAACAGTCAAATTTGATTTTACATGAAAACATCAAAGAGATAATCATGGTACATTACTTCCAATGTGCTTGGTGTGTATAACGTGCCCTACTTTCTAGTCTAATTAACTATATCAAACTCAACTGTTGAAATAGAAGTAAATGGTGAAACATAAGGATCTTCTTGGAGTGTGAACAAAAAAGGACAAGATTCAAAAAACTCCCTTCTGAGTTTTCTTTGTTATTTTTGTTTATAATTGACACATAATAATTGTACATATTTGTGGGGTATACTGTGATGTTTTAATACATATATGCATTGTATAATGATCAAATCAGGGTAACTAACATACCCATTACAACAGCATTATCATTTCTTTGTGGTGATAACATTAAAGATCTTCTTTTCTAGCTATATTGAAACATATAATACACTATTTTTAGCTGTAGTCACTCTGCTATGTTATAGAACACCAGAATTTATTCTTACTATACAACTGTAACTTTGATCTCATAGAAATAAAGAGTAGAATAGTAGTTACCAGAGGTTGAGGAGAGAAAAGGGGATGGAGGATGGAGAGAGGTTGGTCAATGAGTACAAATACTTTAGATTCCACATATGAGCAAGCTCATGCAATATTTGTTTTTCTGTACCTGGTTGATTTCACTTAACAATGTCCTACAGGTTCATCCATGTTGTCACAAATGACAGAAGGTCATTCTTTTTGTAGCTGTATATATTCCATTATGTATGTTTAGCATATTTTCTTGATCTATTTGTCCACTGATGGATATTTAGGTCAATTCTATCACTTACATAATGTGAACAGTGCTGCAATAAACATAGAAATGCATATATCTCATTGACTTCTCATTTTATTTATCTGAATATATACCTCACAGTGAGACTGCTGAATCATATAATAATTTTATTTTTAATTTTTTGAGAAATCTTCATGTTGTTTTCCATAATGTCTGTACTAATTTACATTCCCACTAACAGTGTATGAGTGTTTCTCTTTTTCTTCATTCTCACCAGCATTTGTTATTTTTTATCTTTTTGATAATAGCGATTTTAACAGGTATGAGGTAATATCTCACTGTGGTCTTGATTTCTATTTCCATGATGATTAGTGATGCTAATCATTTTTTGTCAAGCATCTACTGGCCATTTGCATGTCTTTATTATGTTGAGTTATATCCCTGCTATACCTAATTCATTGAAAGTTTTTATCATGATGGGATTTTGAATTTATGAAATGCTGTTTTTTCATCTGTTGCAATAGTCATATGTTTTTTGTATCTGATTGTGTTAATGTACTACATTTATTGATTTGCATATTATAAACCATCTGATATAGGTTGTATATTTGTCCCCCCAATCTTATATTAAAATGTAATACCTACTGTTGGAGGCGGGGCCTGGTGAAAGGTGATTAGATCATAGATGTGGATTCCTCATTGACTGGTGTTGTGCTATCCTTGTAATTGTGAATGAGTTCTCATGAGATTTGGTTGTTTCCAAGTGTGTGGCACCTCCCACTCACTCTCTTGTTCTTGCTCTCACCATGTGATGTGCCTGTTACCACTTCATCTACCACCGTGAGTAAATATTCCCTGAGGTTTCCCCAGAAGCTGAGCAGATGTTGGCACCCTGTAGGGCCAATTAAATCTCCTTTTTAAAAAATAAATTACCCAGTCTCAGGTGTTGGTTTGTAGCAATGCAAGAAGAGCCTAACACATCATCCTCAAATTCCTGTGATGAATCACATTTGATCATAGTAAGTGATTTTTTAATGTGTTGATGGATTCAGTTTGCTAGCATTTTGCTCAGGATTTTTGCCTCTGTGTTTCAGAGATACTAACCTGTAGTTTTCTTTTACTGTTGTGTCATTATCTGGTTTTGGTGTCAAGGTAATCCTTGCCTGGTAGAATGAGTTAGACATATTCCTTCTTCTTCAATTTAACATAGTAGTTTTAGAAGAATTAGTATTACTTCTTTGCAAGTTTGGTAGAATTCAGTAGTGAATTTGTCAGATCCTAGGCTTCTCTTTGATGGGGTAATTTTTTTTTTATTACTGATTCAATCTTGTTACTCATTATTTGTTCAGGTTTTCTATTTCTTCATAATTCAGTGTTGATTCTTTTTTTCTAGCTTTCCAATTTGTTTATGTATAGTTGTTGATAAAAGTCTCTTATGTATTTCTGTTGACAAATTCTGTATATCTTTTTTCTTCTCTGATTTTATTTATTTGAATCTTCTCTCTTTTGTTCTTAGTGTAGCTAATGTTTTTTTTTTTTTTTTGATTTTCAAACAAAATTGTTTTTCTTTGATGGATTTTTTTGTATTGTCTTAAAATCTCTCTCTCTCTCTCTCTTTTTTTGTTTTGCTGTTGTTGTTTCTGCTGTGATCTTTGTTATTTCTTTTCTTCTACTAATTTTGCATTTGGTTTTTCAGAAATTTTCTAGTGCACCAGTTGGTTTTTAATTGAATATCTTTTTACTTTTTTGATGTAGGAATTTATTACTCTAGCATTTCCTCTTTGACATGCTTCTGCTATATCCCATAGGCTTTCATTTTCATTATCTCTGGAAATTTTCAGAAATTTCTTCTCTTCATGGAAATACAAGAGCATGCTGTTTTATTTCCATGTATCTGTAAAGTTTCCACCATTCCTTCTGTTATTTATTTCTAGTTTTATTGATTTCTAGCATTATTCCATTGTGTTTAGGAAAAGTACTTGATGTGATTTTTATTTTTGAAAAATGTCTAAGACTTGTTTAATGACTCAGCATAGTCTATTCTAAAAAGTGTTCCATGTGCACTTGAAAAGAACATGTATTTTGTAGTTGTTGGATAGAATGTTTTGTAAATATCTGTTAGGTTCATTTGATCTAGACTGCACTTGAACTCTGATGTTCCTTTGTTGATTTTTCTCTTGATCATCCATCCATTGCTGAAAAGGGGAGTGATAAAGTTTTCACCATTATTGTCCTGCTGTCAATCTCTTCCTCTAGGTTAGTATTTGCTTTATATATTTAGGTGCTTCAGTGTTGAGTGCATGTATACGTACAAATGTTATAACAGCTTTGTCATTATATAATAATCTTCTTTGTATTTATTTTACAGTACTTGACTTGAAGGTTATTTATGTAAGTACAGCTATTTCTGCTTTTTAAGGGGTGCACATTTGTGTAGAACGTGTTTTTGCTTTTCTTCACTTTCAGTCCATTTGTATCTTCATAAATGGAGTGAGTTTCTGTAGGCAGCATAAAGTTGGGTGTGTGTGGGGGGGGGGGGGGTGTGTGTGTGTGTGTGTGCGTGCTGTGTGTGTGTTTAATCCATTAAACAACCCTATGTATTTTAATCAGTGAAATTCATTTATATTCAAGGTTATTATTTCTAGGTAAAGAGTTTACTGTCACTTTGTCACTTTTTAAAACTGTTTTGGAGATTCTTTCATTTTTCTGTCTTTTTTGTGGTTAAGTGATTTTCTCTAGTATGCTTTGGTTCAGCACTTTTTATTTTTAGTGTATTCATTATAAGCTTTTACATTTTAAACCATTCTTTTTCCAAATTTTGAATTTTGGTGTATAAATTTACTTCTTTTTACATGTCCTTTCTCTTAAACAGTTGCTGTTATTATCATTAATTTTTTTTTCTTTTAGATACTAAAAGATGAAAGTGATATTATATAAAGATATAAAGTGACATCTATGGTTGCAGCTACTTGGGAGGCTAAGGTGGGTGATTCATTTGAGCCTGGGAAGCAAAGGTTCCAGTGAGCATTTTAGTAGGTCTGGTGTTGATGAATTCCTTCAGCTTTGGTTTATCTGCAGAAGCCTTTATCTTTTCTTTATGCTTGAAGAATACCTTTGCTTGGTAAACTGTTCTTGTTTGGCAGGTTTCTTTCTCCTTCACTACTTGAATATACCATATCATTTTCTCCTTTCCTGCAGGGTTTTTGCTGAGAATCTGCAGAAAGCTGTATTACGGCCCCGGTTAATGTGATATGTTTCTTTTCTCTTCTTGTTTTCAGTGTTCTTTCTTTATCTTTGATTTTTTTTTTTTACAATAATTTGATGGGTGTTGGGAAATTCCTTTTGGGTTAATTTGATTGGTAACTTCTGTGTTTCTTGTAAGTGGATGTTGTTTACTATATCTAGATTTAGGAGATTTTTAGCTATGATTTCCTTAAATATGTGTTTTAGATCTATTCTCCCTTCTGTCATTGGGAAAACCCTATTATGTGAAGGTTAGTTTACTTAATAGTGTCCCACAATTCCTGTAGGTCTTCTTCATCATATATTTTTTTTCTTTTTGCTCCTCTGATTAATTTCATATGTCTGTCTTCAAGTTGTTTCCTCTGATTATGTCTATTGTAAAAGTTTTCTATTGAGCATTTTCAGTTCAGTTATTGTATTTTTTATTTCTAGGATTTATATTTTGGCTTTAAATATGTTTCTTTATTTGTCAAATATCTCATTGTATTTATGGATTGTTTTCCAAATTTTAGTTAATTTTCTATTTATATTTTATGTGATTCCCTGAAATTTTTAAAGTAGATTATTCTCAATTTGGAATTCAGACATTTTACAGATCAATTCTTCTGTGTCCATTATAGAGCTTTGTTTATTTTTTTTGGTGGTGTCATATTTTCCTGATTTTTCATAATCCTTTTATCTTCATATTGATGCCTGGGAATTTGAGGAGATGGTCACCTCTTTCTGTTTTTGCAAGTGTTTTTTGTGGTCTTAGATCATTACAACTTAATATCATTACTTAATTGCTGTCCAGCTTTTGACTCCGCTGGGGAGGACTTAGTGTGTATCAGAATTTAAATGCCGCACTGGAGTGAAATCACTGCTCTGCCATTGTTTGTTATTTGGAAAAGACTTATTGTGAGCACCAGAACTTACTAAACATTTCAGCTGCTTCTAGAGCAGGGGAAGGTGCCACACAAACACAAAAAAGGACTCAGGCATTTCCAGAGCTCATAACCTCTGCAGTGCTATGAGACCTGACAGTCTCCTCAGCATGGCATTCCTGCTGAGCAAAATGCAGAGCAGCTACCAAGATCCACCAGACAGTTGCTGCAATCAGCTCTCCTGATTTTATCTTCAATTCACCCAAGTCATTCAGCCCTCCTGGAACTCTCAGTGTTTTCCACAGGATGAGACCCATATAGGCTTCCCATGAAGACTCCTCAACTGATAGGGAAATTGAATGTTTATTTTCAACTCCCAATTCCTTCCAATTCAGACATCCTAAATGTATAGAAATTTTCTGTGAGCTGTGTTATGTGGCTTGGGGTAGTGGGTGGTAGATTCTAAAATCATCATTTCTTTTATCAGTCACAGCTTCTCTCATTTCTGCAGCCTCCATCAGTTTCTCTGCTTCTCTCTCAAGTTTTAGTAACTTCAGGGTAGTTTTATTGTCTTTGAATAGTTGCTACTTATACCTTTGTTGGGGAAGGTTAAGTGTCTTCTGTCGCCTTGCTGGACAGATTTTGTAAGTGGTGAATATAATGTCAGAGAACTTGAAAAAATACATACTTCTTAGTTGACTAATTTTAATAATTTTGGCTGCACTATAACAAACCATTTTGAAGTTTAAAGTAATTGTATTATGACTGAACTGAATAATTCAAGGGTTTTTATGGTTTATATTTATTTATTAAAAGTATCATTTTGTTCATATATTGTTTTCTTGATTTTGTTTAGTTGTCTACCTGTGTTCACTTATAGCTCATTGAACTTCTTTAAGACTTACAGAGGAAGAAAAGTAGCTCAGAAAGTAGAAGAGTAGAAAGGAGAATCCTGAGGGAAAAAAAATAAAAGAAGAAAGTTTTACAAATAAATTGATCCCATAGTGCAGCAATCTTAGAAAACAGGGTTTGGTCTGAAACTATTTCTTCTTCTACCATAATTATTTATATACTACAGATGAGATAAAACATTATTGAACTTCTACACAGAAACCACCAGTGCTGATTTTTCTAGACATTATAAAGAAAAACACGCTTAGATGGTTCCTATGTTCTTGTCATCTATTTCAGTCAATGTTAATATTGAAATCCTTATTTTCAATGTTCTCCCCAAAACACCTTTGATTTTACATTTATGTTAGGCGTGAATGAAAGAAAAAGGACATTCTGTTTATTGGACATGGATGATGAATAAAAATGGTTTTTACAACCCTAAGGCTATTTGTAGAGAAGAGAACTGAATTTGCCGTTTTGGCTGAACAAATTGGTCTCTTTACTCAGTGGGAAATGTGGGCTACCAATGTGATGAGCAAATAAGGCATATCTATGTTCTAATCCTATCTGTAACACTTACAACTTTGGAGAAGATAGTAATCTTTCTCAACTCGCATTTTTTAATTGATACAAGGAAAGGAATAATATTTTCAGTTGCCTAAAGTTGTTGAGATAAATGTAAAATATATAGAGAGCTTAAGGTATAAAATGCATTAAATAGATTTTTATTTTTAAGGATGGTATGATTATCTTAATAAACTTAATTTTAATTATTAAAATACAAAAAATGCAGAAAAGAACAATAATTCTTCAAACTCTTATTGTTCAGAATAAATTCTTAAAATCTTGCTGTATTTCCTTTGGATTTTATCATTATGTATTTACTAAAAGTGATATATGATTATTATACAAAGTTCAAATAAGAAAGAAAATATATAATAATAAAATAAAAACAATTTATATCACAGCAGAACAATTATCATTTACTTTAGATTAACCTTATTACTAATAGAGATAGATCTGAAAGATTACATGACGAGAAAGAAGGTAGTCAAGTTTAAAATCCAGGTCAGCTAACATCTGAGCCTGGAGTTCCTCTTTAAAGAACATTTATTCTCAACTTATGATTTCTGAGGAAATTTGGTAATATGTTTCCAAGTTGTGATTTTTATTTGTACATCATGCTATAATGTAGCTATCAGTAACACTGATGTCAATCGTTGCCTTTGGTTTTATAGCCCATTATTTTTGATTACTTGTGTAACTTTTATTTTATGTCTTAATAAAAGAACTTTTACACCTTTAAATTACTATTTTCTTCTTATAGCCAAGAAGTCTTATACTCTAAAAATCTAAAAACTTTCTGAACCAGTTTATTATAATCATCCACTATAAATATTAATCACCAGGCCAAGAATATGTCTTAGTTTATACTGTATTTAGTGCTACGCATGATATCTTTTTTTCTTTTTTTGAGATGGAGTCTCACTCTGTCACCCAGGCTGCAGTGCAGTGGCACAATCTTGGCTCGCCACAACCTCTGCCTCTCAGGTGCAAGCAATTCTCCTGCCTCAGCCTCCCTTGTAGCTAGGATTACAGATGCCCGTCATCATGCCCAGCTAATTTTTATATTTTAGTAGAGACAAGGTTTCACCATGTTGGCCAGGCTGGTCTCGAACTCCTGAGTTCAGGTGATCCACCCTCCTTGGCCTCCCAAAGTGCTGGGATTACAAGCGTGATCCACCACACCCAGCCACATAATATGTTTTCAATATTATATATGAAGGAGAAAAACACATTTACCAAAATCATATGTTGTAATAAATATTCTTGCTTTGTTTTGTTTTTCTGAAACCTGTGGAAATACCTTAAAAATTTCTAGAGGTTTTGGAATCTGTGTTATCCCTTTTGGCAGAAGTGTCATAATATCATAATTTACTGTGAAACTGACCACGGGTTTTCTGCAGATGTCATGTTCTGGGCAGAAATGAGAGAGGAGATTGTTTTGTTTAGGCTGTTCTATAAACTCATCACAGCTGAATGCATTTGATCAAAAGTCATGGTTCAAACTCTATATATGTCATGCAGTAGGTGCTGGATAATATGTGTGTGTGTGTGTGTGTGTGTGTATCCTTGATTATCCTATGTCCTTCATCATACTGTAAGATTTAGAAATGTAAGAAATCTAAAGCAGACCAATTAATTTCTCTCACTGTACATTTAAGCCAACAAAGGCCCAAAGAAACACATTCCAAAAGAGTAAGGGACACAGCTAGTTAGTGGCAGAACTGGGTTGAAAACCAGAAGGGTATCTTGATATCTAACCAAGCCCTCTTTCTTTTCTCGCTGTTGCTTTAATGACCGCATTTCTCATTTTCTGTCCTTTTCTTTAGACCCAGGCAGAACTTCTCTTAATTAACATTGAAGGATTGACCACTGGGATCGTGCTAGGTGCTATTTTCTCATGTAGTTCTATTTTATGAGGTTTATCTATTTTTTTCATCATATTAACTTTAAACCAATCTCTCACGGTTTTTTAATACTTCTTAGCAAAATTATTGAAGACATGGAAATTATTTTTGCAAAAAGTTTCAAACAAACACAAGGATAACTCTATATTGAGATGGGTTTTTGCTAAAATTCTATTTTTTTAATACTGGTATCCTTAAGTACATATTATCTAATACATATACATGATGCCATCCAAAGTACTGGAAACATTTGCTAAAATGCTTACATAAAATATTTAGTCTTTATTTTTAGAATTTATGTCTGATACAGGGCAAAGTCAGCACTGGAAGATTTCCTTATATTAAAATAAGAGATTTTTTTTATTATTCAAAGTAAGTTCAATAGAGATCCAGGGAATTTTTCCAAACACAGTAGAAGAAATACCTGATAAATTTTAAACTTTATTAATTGACAAAGACAATTTGGCAAAAGTTTATAATTAAATTTTTTGGCCAAAAAATAAATACAATTACTATTGTCAGTAACAGCAGCAGTATCATTAAAAATGAATATTTTAGGTATCTTTTCAGGACTCAATTATGTTTTATACTTAGAAACACCTCCTTAGGCAAACTCTGATCGACAATGAGTTTGGCAAATCTCTGCTTTGTTTCGATAATATCACTGAATGTAGCATTGGGAAGAGAGGTGCACAGTTGACTCTGTGTGCCATTATAAATTGGCTCCAGCAAAACACTGCATAAATAGTAACCTCGCTGTAAATATTATTGGATAACATTATATTAGGATACTACTCTCGTCATATTTCACATATGAGTTATTTGAACAGACTCTTAATGTCCTTTCAATACAATGGAGAAAGACTTATGTTCTAAGAAGGAAAGAAATAATGTAACTGCCCAAGGGGTTTTCCTTGCCCTCTGCCTAGACAGAGCCGATTTATCAAGACAGGGGAATTGTAATAAAGAGTTTAACTCATACAAAGCCGGCTGTGCAGGAGACCAGAGTTTTATTATGATGCAAATCAGTTTCCCTAAAAACTTGGGGACATAGTTTTTTAAGGATCATTTGGTGGCTAGGGGGTTGGAAAGTGGGGACTTCTGATTGGTGTGGTGAGAGATGATATCACTGGGAGTCCCAGCTGTCCTCTGGCACTGAGTCAGTTCCTGGGTGGGAGGCCACAAGACCCAATAAGCCATCAAGTACAGTGTCTGTAAAATATCTCAAGCACTGATCTCAGGTTTTACAAAAGTAATGTTATCCCCAGAAGCAATCTGGGGAGGTTCAGATTCTTGTAGCCTCCAGATGCATGACTCCTTAACCATAATCTCTAATCTTGTAGCTAATTTTTTAGCCCCCTGCAAAGGCAATCTAGCCTCCAGGCAGGAAGTGAGTTTATTTTGGGATGGGGCTGTTACCATTTTTGTTCCAAAGTTAAACTATAAACTAAATTCCTCCCCAAAATAGTTCTGCCTAAACCCAGGTATGAATTAGGACAGGGTAGATGTTAGAAGCAAGATGGAGTCAGATAGATTTCTTACATTGTCATAATTTTCTCAGTTACAATTTTTGCAAAGGTGGTTTCAATAGGATTTTCCACACTGTATCTCCTGAGTTGAGGGGCTTTGAATATAAAGATGAAAGTAAAGGTTCTTTATTTTTACTCCAAATATAATTTCTTCTGTTTAGTGTAAGCTACAATATGAACTCTGAATATTTATCATTCTGATGGGCTTTTAAAAGGCAGTGGGGGTGAACAGAAAAGTAAAAGAACCTGTAAGCTTCAAGACAGAATAAGAAACAAATGGCCTGTATTTAATTCATAAATAAGAATGTAACCTCCAACATACCTTCAACAAGCAGGATTCTCCCAGAAAAAAAAAAAAAAAAAAAAATTCTGTCATACAAAATATTTTCTTGTTGCACATATGGAAGATTTTGCAGTTACAGTTACTTTGTTTTCTATTCCATAGAATGTTATTGGTTTTTGGTAGATATATTTAGAACAATAATTATTAAGATGTGATTTTTGGCTCCAAATTTCACTGTAATCCTCTCAGTGGGTCCGATAAAAAACTTTTTTTCTCAGTAATGATAAGAAAGTGTTTGCCTTTCTCACTGTGTATGCATTTGAATTCATGACACAAGAGCAGTGATATATAAAATCATTGATGTGTTAACAAGAATTGAGGCAGTGATACCAAATAATTTTTCACACCACACAGGTGGAAAAAAATACCTGTTTCACCTAAGAATGTCTTAGAAAATTATTAATTTTATTAAATCTTTTATTTTGAAAACATGTCTTTTTATACTCTATATGATGAAAATGAGAAATACATATAAAGTGCATTTCTGCTGCCCATCCAAGTACAAAGATTGTTTCAAGAAAAGTAATTGTGCAATTGTTTGACTTGTGAGCTGTTGTAGCTATCTGTTGTTATTAAACACCATCTTCACTTGAAAGAATGACTGTCAAAGTATTGCTATTCAGAATTTAGTGTTACAGAGTTAAGGAACAGAACTGTTTACTTAAAGGAAAACAGCTAACAGTGTGTGTTGCAAATAATGAAATTTTAATTTCAAAAGAAACAGAATTTTGCAAAACTTTTATCTACCATTATGAGCTTGACAGTTTCTCAGTACAAGAAAATGTTTCTGACGAGCTCAATGATGATATTAACATGTGATTATTCACATTAACCCTAGTTAAGTGTATCAACTTTTGTGAAGTCTACACAACTCAGTAAACTGATAATTTTTCAAATGATCAGTGACCTTACACAAATTTCACTTTATATCTAAGATATACCAGTGAAATTAAACAGATTATAAGAAGTTCATTGATACAATTTCCATTCCAAATTGCAACTAATCTTTAAGAAACTACTATTTGTAAAGCTGAGGGTAACATCAAATTGGAATAACTGCAGCAATCATGAGGCTATTAAAATACTCCTCCCTTTTTCAATTACACATCTATGTGAGTCCAGATTTTCTTCACATACTAAACCAAAACAAAATATCACAACATATTGAATGTAGAATCAGTTGTGAGTTCACATATATATTAAGAGAATGAGAGATTATATACACTGGGCAAAAAGAAAGTATAAGACCAGCAAATTCTTTATTTAAATTTTTTTCTTTTGCCTTCAGGTAGATTATATGAAGAATTATAAACCGTATATCTTCCTCTAGAGTTATTGTTACATGTATATTTTTGCATTCATCTTAAGACTTCAGTTTTTTCTTCATGTGTAATGGAATACGTTGAAGGCTCATAATGTGCTAATAGTCAGTGTAGTGATTTGTAAACTATATTCTACAACTCATTGGAAAATATAAGAAATAGAGTAATAAAATATTTTGGGCACATTGTCAGAAAACAATTTTATATATTGCATGTGTTTGTTGGTTTTTGCTGATTATAAATCTGTACAGTACTTTGGAGTCTTTTACAATAAGAATACTTATCAGGACTGAAGCAATAGGTTTGAATAAATTGATGAATCTCAAGAACAATACTTAAAATACAAGAAGTTTAGATATTTTGATAACTCGGGTTGCTTAAAATAATAAAACTGCTTTTACATGGAAATTAACTAGAATTTACTGTGAATATTAACATTTATTGTGGAAATTTACTAGGTCAGTCTTCTTACTCAAAGTCATGTTAATGAACAGTGAAATTTAATCCAACAAATATTTATTATGTATTTCACAATTAGTGGACTACAGGCTAAGAATTACTGTGAAGTTAACATTTTAAAAAAACAGTGTCCATAATACAAACGTAAAGGAAAATTTAGGTATACTTTTTTTTTATTATTAAGTTTGGGGTACAAATAACCTAGAAACAGTTCAAATTACTGATTTTATTTCTTAAAGACTTAACCTAAGAATCTATGGGAAAGCATTAGTGCCACTAGTAGGCTGCAATTTGTTTACATTTTATGATTCATTTGTCCCTGCTTATGAAAATGTATTATTAAAATGGAAAATAAAATTCCAAATGCAATTGAGAAAATAAAAATCACTTGAATTTATCTGTCCCTTATATTCCGTCAAAAATTTCCTTGCATAATATGATTTTGACTTCTTCCAAAAAAAAGTCAGAAGGTGAAATAACAGTTGTATAGGTGAATTTATACAAAATACTTTTCATTCAATAAATAGTAGAATACAGTTTAAGTTCAATAACTATTATGTCAATATCTACTTATAATTAAGTTAACAATATTGTTAAACCAGAGTTTTTCTATCAGAAAACTAACTTAAAATTAATTCTAAATAGTATTTTATGTATACATACAATATTTATCATTGACCCTTATGGGCTAAACGCTAGGTGTAAGAAGGAGCAGAGAGATGAATAAGAAATTACTTTCCACACAGAGTTAAATATCCAATAAACATGTTCTCTAATTTTTTCTAACAGATTAACATTATCTTGGATTGATGCGGTTGCTCCAAAACTTAGTTCTTCAAACATACTTAAAAAAATCAGTAATTTTATTTATAGATTTTTAGCAAAGCATTTACTTCTGAACAATGAAAGAAAAATTCTAACAGTGGATATTTTTAGGTCAATAACTATGCAGCTTTTAATCTACTTTCAGCATTTCTAAAATAACAGAAACTATTCTTGGAAAATGCATTATATTTTTCTGTTCACTGAATTTGTTGAATAATGATAAAGGATTAAATTCACTTCAATTTTAACTCCCCCTCTCTTACTTTCGGCCAGAGATGAGAAATCAGAAATAAATACTGAAGTACCTAAAATAATTATCTTCTGTTTCAGTATTTACAACTTCTTTTTTTATTTTTAATTTTACTTTATTTTATTTTAGAGACAGGATCTTGCTTTGTTGCAGTGGCATGCATAGCTCGCTGCAGCCTCATACTCCTGGGCTCAAGGGATCTTCCCACCTCAGCCTCCCCATTAGCTAGAATTACAGATGTATGCCACTACATCTGGATAATTTTTTAAATGTATTTTTTTTTTGCTGAGACAGGGTCTTGCCAGTCTGGTTTGAACTCCTGACCTCAAGTGACCCTCTGGCTTTCACCCCACAAAGTGCTAGGATTACAGGTATGAGCCATCATGCCTGCTCCACCACAATTCTTTTAAATTTACCCTTTTATCCAATCTTCCTTTTTTAAAAAAACTATTATCTTATTTACCTTGGGTTTTGTATTTATTAGGTAAATTAAAAATTACTAATTGTAGACTAAGACAAAACAAAGCAAAATAAAAGTCCATAAATCTTTAAAACAATTTGAAATGATTGAAGGACCACACTCTATTTACAGAAACAAATTCCTAGCAAAAATATCTTGAGGAAATTTAGACCTAGTCTTCCTATATTTTTTTTCTGTTTTAAAAAATATCATGCAAATTTCATCCACGGAGGAGTGATAAGACATATTTCACAGATCCCTACTCATTCATTCATTATTAAACATCTACAATGTGGTCAAGAGAGTGTAAATTATTTAAAATGAAACATTAATATGAATCAGATGTATTAGTTGCAGCCTCATAACGAAAAGTAGACGCTCATTTATTCAAATGTATTGCAAGTATAAATAATGACAAGATCAGGGATATAAGAGATGAAATTCCAGATCTTAAGTTTATTAGCTAGTTGTGAGAGAGATTTAAATATGCACAATTTTAATATAGTGTGATAAAGTATTGCAAATAGAACAGTGCCTAAATTTCATATAGTTTTTAGGTTTTTAGGAAAGCTTCCATAATGTCAGAAATGAGTTTTTTTTTTTTTTTTTTTTTTTTTTTTTTTTTTTTTAATGTAAGAAGCAAATAGCTGTACATTCAAAAAAGTACAATGAATGAAAGAAAGGATTAAGTTCTGGCTGGGCACGGCTGGCCACTCACGCCTGTAATCACAACACTTTGGGAGCCCGAGGCGAGTGCATCGCTTGAGGTCAGGAGTTCAAGGTCAGCCTGGCTAACATGATGAAACCCTGTCTCTACTGAAAAACACAAGAATCAGCAGAGCACAGTGGCGCACGCCTGTAGTTGCAGCAACTCAGGAGGTTGAGGCACAAGAATCGCTTGAACCCTGGACGTGGAGTTTGCAGTGAGCCGAGATCGCGTCACTGAACTCTAGCCTGGGCAACAGAGCCTCTCAAAACAAAACAAAACAAAACAAAGAAAGGATTGTCATTTTAAAACGATGGAGAAAATACTCAGTTTTTGAATGAGTGATACTAGAGAAGTCAGACTGCACGGGTGTGAATCTGTATTACATCACTTACTATTCTGTGTGACCTTGAGCAATTAACCCCGTTCTGGACAGAGTAGGGAAAACAATAGTACTGATATCAAAGACTTATTTTAGAGATTAAATGAGGGGGTAGAGATAAAGTGCTTAAAACTGTGCCCAGAACTCAGCAACTACTCAATGCATACTATCTATCATTACAAGAACTTATATAGAATATTACTTTCAATTGGAGAAGGGGTGGATTTATTAAAGAATGCACAGATACCTATCACCCAGATTTTTGTTTCTAATGTAATTCTCCAATAAAATGAACCAAGGCTCCTTGTAGAAATGGCACATTCCAGGACTTAGCAAGAGCAAATAAAACAAACATAAACAATAAAACAAATAAAATAAAACATAACACCACAATGATGGGGATATGTCAAAGAGACACAGGAGCAATTGAAAGAGTTCCCAATTGTCAAAACTGAGACAATTTGAGCAATACAATGAAGTGTTATTGGATTATAACCCAAAGAATAAAATAAATATCAGGGAGTCCAAACAGATATAAATAAATGAATAAATTAATAAATGGGAGAGAAGAGACAGTACTCCCTTGCAGAACAGTTTCAAATAATTTATGTAGATATTTGCCCTCAAGGAGGTGGAAAATGACTCCCACTTCTTTTAGTTTGGATTTTTAAATGGTGACTTTCTTTCATGGAATACAATATGGGAAGAGGAAAAAAGGAATGACTCTAAAGTGGTGAAACCTGACAAGCACTACCTCAAGTCAACATCAACAGTAATGTCATGTTGGAAATATACACTTTTTATATAATTTGATGAGAATGGCATTTTAGCTCTGTGGCCTTCTTCAAAAGATCACATAACCCCAGTCTCATCAAAGGAAACAGTAGATAAACCTCAATAGAGAAACTTAATAAACGTCAAACAAGTCAACTAAGATAAAATCCGAAATTTCTACCAAACGTCTTTCCAAAAAAAATACCTGTTAGTTGACTCCAATCACATCTCCATTACTCTTCTTGTAAAGTGTGAATCAAGCCCAAACATGTAGCATTTATTGACCAACATAAAAAAAAAAAAAAACTCTGGACTTTGGAAATGGTCTTTTAAAGATATTTCTATGCCTTGGAGCCATTTGTGACTCAGTGAGAATAAGTTATGTTTATGGGTAAAAGAATGAGTGAGAATAGTAGTGCATATAAAAAACAAAAGAAATAGCAGATGAAGAAAGTTGAAAATGGGAACCCAGCAAAAAAATAAATACTAAATCAGGGCAAGTAGATAAAAATGTGCACAAGTACAAAAATGGATAACCTGCTATGATATTGTATTTTTAGTTCCAATTGTCTTAATTTTGCGAGTGTGTGTGCGTGTGTGTGGAGGGTGCAGGTTGTTGTTGCTATTTCACATATAATAATGACAAAAGATGTGCCTCTAATGTTTTCAATTACTTGAGCACTAATTTTAAAGACTGCAGTTGGATGCTATTGTAAGTGATCTGTGTTACGTATTTCTTTAGTACCCATTATAAACTAAATGCCATTTGAAGACTTAAAGGTGGAAGTTCCTGAATTCATGTATTTTCTTGGTCTTCTGAAGCACCAGAATTTTTTAAGAACAGAAAAGTAAACATTGATTTGCACCTCTTGAACCCTGCACTTGAATACAGGTAAGTTCAGTTAATGGTATCTCAGCATGCTGCATGTTATGTGCAAGTCGTATGACATAACTTAAGGTGTGTGTGTTTGAAATATACCGATATAAGAGAGCTTTTGAAAGTTTGTTGACAGCCTGCTTAAAATCATTTCCAAGAAAGAAACGTTTCTCAAAAAATATTCTAAGTAAGTAGAAATAAAGGGAAGCTTATTCAAAGGCAGGAAGCTGTGTAAAATGCTCTGTCCTCTATCCATCTCTTGTAACCCACAAAGCACCTTAGTTTAGAAAAGGCTGCAATGAAGACACTAGCTTTCCTTTTTAATTTTTACTGTAGTCATTTCATGAACTTATTTGGCATGTTTTACAATTTTTTTGTAAATAATAATATCTAGAGGAACTGTGTTCCACCGTTAACAACTTTGGAAAGCATTACTTTTATTATGCAGTAGAAAAAATATAAGAAATAAGCTGAAGCCAGTGTTCTAGGGCCAGTGATGCATTTGCCAAATCGTGCAAACTTGGGCAAATCCTTGAAGGCTTCTGTGTTGTTTCTTCATCACACATTACCTTAGATATAGGATTTTATTTAGGAATACCTTTTGTTCAGAGTTGCATTGTGCAATGTAATCTCATAATGGAGAAAACTCCCATTTACTCTTCACATTATCGGCCACAATGTTTATGGATCTTATGTACCAGTACTACTTATTAATTAATTTATCTATTTTAATAGCAGGACCAGCATGGACACCCAACTTATATTTCAGGAATATGGAATTCACAACAATATCCAAAACCTATTATATCACTGTCAGTTTATTAATGAAAATATATCAACATCAAATTTTTTGAAAAAGAGTAAACTTAAGAATAAGGAACACAGATTACATTAAATAAATATACTCACTGTAATTATATTATTACGTGGCAAACAACCCAACTTCAAAAAGACCAATGCGAGGCCAAGGGATGGAACTTTAAGAAGTGTTGCTTCTCCAAATACAGGTATTTCTAAATTCTCATAAAATTCTTGATTATAATTTTCTATATTTGAAATATTTCTAGTATTTATTAATAGCACTTTATGTTTCTATTTACAAGTGAAATAAGGAACATAGAAATTCTAACCTTTTATTTTAATTTAGTTCTATTTAGCCAAGGATTAAGAGGCTGTACACATTAAATCCTTCATGTCTGTTGGACCTTATTAGAATTATGTGTTGGTTACAACAGCTTAAACATTTGAGATATTATAGCATTAACTGTAAGCCCAGAATGGTTTTCCTTCCTTCTCTCTGTCTCGCTCTTGGTTGCTGACTTTTAGTTAGGTGCATGGACCATGGCTGCCAACTTTACTCATAACCTTGGTCTCATGACTAAGTCTGGAAAAATGATATTTGAGTAAAGTCAGGCATGTGATTTGTAGATCACCTCTTTAAAAATGAAGCCTCTTAGCCAGGCATAGAGGTGTGCACTTGTAGTCCCAGCTATTCAGGGGGCTGACACAGAAAAATTGCTTGCACCCAGGAGTTTGGAGACGCAGTAAACTACGATTATGCCGCTGCATTCTGGCCTGGGTGACAGAGCAAGATCCTGTCTCAATAAATAAGTAAGTAAGTAAGTAAGTAAATAAATAAATAAAATGAAGCCTTTTGCCTTAGGCTTCCTCTTTTCTTCTTCCCACTGGCAGACTGGATATAGCAGTGGCTAGCTTCAACCATTGAGACAAGGACAACTCTGAAATGGCATAGTAAGAAAATCAAAGAAATACAGGTCTTTGAATGGCCTTATAGAGCAGAGCTGTTCTGTTTTGTGCCACTCAGCTCTGTCTCATGAGAGAGAACTCTATTTATGATTTATTTAAGCCACTATATTTTGGAGTATGCTTACTACAACATCTTAACTTTAACTAATATAGGTATTTAAATAGCAAATAGTTTCAGTCATTGTAAACAAAATGAAAGAAAAATGGAAGATAGAAAAAATCACTACTATTTAAAAGTTCAATTTATTAGGTTTATACATTTTTTTCAGCTTAATTTGTGAATTTACTGAAAATAGATGCATTTTGTGTTTAGGAATTTAAAAATTTGATTGGAATTTGATTAGCAATCTTGTTTAGGAATGTAAAAATGTATGAATTAGTTAATCCAAAATAGTATTTAAGGCCAGAATAAGCAGATATGGCAGTTAAAATATCCATTTCAGCCAGGCGCAGTGGCTCACGCCTGTAATCCCAGCACTTTGGGAGGCCGAGACGGGCAGATCACGAGGTCAGGAGATCGAGACCATCCTGGCTAACATGGTGAAACCCCGTCTCTATTAAAAAAAATACAAAAAACTAGCCGGGCGAGGTGGTGGGCGCCTGTGGTCCCAGCTACTCGGGAGGCTGAGGCAGGAGAATGGCATGAATCCGGGAGGTGGAGCTTGCAGTGAGCTGAGATCCGGCCACTGCACTCCAGCCTGGGTGACAGAGCGAGACTCTGTCTCAAAAAAAAAAAAAAATATATATATATATATATATAAAAAAAAATATATATATATATATATATATCCATTACAGGTAGCTGTTTTATTAACAAAGGTGCATGTTAAAATTTATAATTATGGAATGATAGTAGTTATTCTTAATAGGAGCCAAATAATATATTTTTATACAAACTCCCTCTTACATGAAAATAGATTTTTAGATTGTGTCTTTTGTGAAACTAATTTATTTAATGTAAATATATTGATGTATTTACTATTATGTGCCACCAATATTCATAGTCCAAATATTGTTACACTTGGATTTGTGACCAGATCATTGTTCACACATAAACTGGGGTTTTGCTTCTAAAGATGCATTGTGGTTGTGCAAGTCTATGAGAAGTTATTCATGGACAGACATTTAACAATCTGCTTAAGCAAAGTACTAAATGTGAGATTTTCGAGTAACCCATCCTGGGTGGGGAAAACATAAATGATAATTTCACTAACTTTAAACAGAGATTCTTTGTGGGCAATATTACACCAGTTTTTTTTTCCCCCCAACTGATAAATGCAACAATTAAGAAGTGTACATGGAAACACATAAACATGTAAATATGACATTATTTCTGGTTGAATGTAACAGGAGAGTTTGACTTCCAATACCCTACCTAGGATAGCTACATAATTTATTGGGCCTATTTCGGGACAGTGATAGAAGAATATTAAACCAAACATTGGACTCTTCTAAGCATGGGACTCTGTATAAGTACACAGGTCATATATCCATGAAGCTAGCCCTGAATTTCTCTATATTCACATATAAATAGTGGAATTCATTGTTCAGAAGAATATCTTTCTATTGCAGCCACAAAGAGAATTCTGACTTTCTTCCCACTTGTCAATCACAGTGTGCCCTTAAGGCCAAGAGGGTCTGAAGGGACCAAGCCTTGGGCTAGATCTAGAGAGAAGGCAGATGTTTTCCCTGTGCTTCCACAAAGAAAATGGTTCTACTTTATGGGCTAAATAGTGTGTGCTAAAGGGAGAGAAGTATTTCTCCTCTCTATTTACAAATTTTTGTCCACTTAACGCACTGGGTTTGGTAGTAAATTTGTTTCTTTTCTGAGCAGGGGAAATTCCTGGTCAGTCCCAGGAGTGCTAAAGTTAGAGGGTTGGGGGCTGGAGTTAGGGCATGGTATTAATTTTGTTCTCCCATCTCCAAATTCTCAGTCAATTGGATAATTTAGAAAAAAAAAAAAGGAATCCAAATATCAGTTTCTGCGTATACTACTAGTAGAAGTCTACTGAAGGACTTGGTTTGAACTGAAGGTCAAAGGTAGGTTTTATACTGTCCACATCCGACTCCACCCCTGCCCCACCAAATTCACCTCTGGACTTGAATGTAGGAAAATTTGGGTCTCCATAGCAGACACTTTCCAAACCAGCCATATAAAAGAACTTGTCTTGTCACATCCTGTGTTATAAAACTATGTTCTAAAACAAGAGATTTGTGATATTAACAAAGATAACTGTGGACACAGTTATAGCTGACTTAAATAATGTTGCTGTTATTGAGACAAGCCTATCAAAATGAATGGAAGAATGAAATCATCTTTCCATTAAAAAGGCTAAAGTTCCAATTTGATAGGATAGTAGGAATCTGAGGAGAAAAAAAAATGGCTACAAAATTCTTTCTATGTCACATAGCTCCAGCATCTTGGCAGGCATCTGAGTACAATGGAGAGAGAAGCCTGTCCTTTCCTTTCTTTTCCTTTCCTTCAACTCTGCCGTGGTAGCACAAAAATAGCAGCTATAGATAATATGTAAACAAATAAACGTTATTTCAAAAAATGGGGACATTAGCGGAGCAAGATGACTGAATAGGAACAGCTCCAGTCTCCAGCTCCCAGCGCGAGCAACACAGAAGACAGGTGATTTCTGCATTTTCAACTAAGGTACTGGGTTCATCTCACTAGGGAGTGCTGGAAAATCGGTGCTGGTCAGCTGCTGCAGCCCGACCAGCCAGAGCTGAAGCAGGGTGAGGTATCCCCTCACCTGGGAAGTGCAAGGGGGAAGGGAATCCCTTTTCCTAGCCAGGGGAACTGAGACACACAACACCTGGAAAATCGGGTAACTTCCACCCCAATACTGCGCTTTACCAAGGGCCTTAGCAAACAGGCACACCAGGATATTATATCCCACACCTAGCCGGGAGGGTCCCACGTCCACAGAGTCTCCCCCATTGCTAGCACAGCAGTCTGCAATCTAATGGCAAGGCAGCAGCAAGGCTGGAGGAGGGGCGTCTGCCATTGCTGAGGCTTAAGTAGGTAAACAAAGCCAATGGGAAGCTCGAACAGGGTGGAGCTCACAGCAGCTCAAGGCTGCCTGCCTGTCTCTGTAGACTCCACCTCTGGGGACAGGGCACAGCTAAACAACAACAATAAAAGCAGCAGAAACTTCTGCAGATGCAAACGACTCTGTCTGACAACTTTGAAGAGAGCAGTGGATCTCTCAACACGGAGGTTGAGATCTGAGAAGGGGCAGTCTGCCTGCTCAAGTGGGTCCCTGACCCCTGAGTAGCCTAACTGGGAGACATCCCCCACTAGGGGCAGACCGACACCCCACACCTCACAAGGTGGAGTACAACCCTGAAAGGAAGCTTCCAAAGCAAGAATCAGACAGGTACACTCACTGTTCAGCAGTATTCTAACTTCTACAACCTCTGCTGCTGATACCCAGGCAAACAGGGTCCGCAGTGGACCGCAAAGCAATCTCCAACAGACCTACATCTGAGGGTCCTGACTGTTAGAAGGAAAACTAGGAAACAGGAAGGACACCCACATCAAAACCCCATCAGTACGTCACCATCATCAAAGTCCAGAGGCAGATAAAACCACAAAGATGGGAAAAAAGCAGGACAGAAAGGTTGGAAATTCAAAAAATAAGAGCACATCTCCCCCTCCAAAGGAGCACAGCTCATCGCCAGCAATGGATCAAAGCTGGACAGAGAATGACTTTGACGAGATGAGAGAAGAAGGCTTCAGTCCATCAAACTTCTCAGAGCTAAAGGAGGAATTACGTAACCAGCGCAAAGAAAGTAAAAATCTTGAAAAAAGAGTGGAAGAATTGATAACTAGAATAATTAATGCAAAGAAGGCCATAAACGAACTGACAGAGATGAAAACCAGGACACGAGAAATACGTGACAAATGCACAAGCTTCAGTAACTGACTCGACCAACTTGAAGAAAGAGTATCAGCGATTGAGGATCAAATGAATGAAATGAAGCAAGAAGAGAAACCAAAAGAAAAAAGAAGAAAAAGAAATGAATAAAGCCTGCAAGAAGTATGGGATTATGTAAAAAGACCAAATCTATGTCTGATGGGGGTGCCTGAAAGTGAGGGGGAAAATGGAACCAAGTTGGAAAACACTCTTCAGGATATCATCCAGGAGAACTTCCCCAACCTAGTAGGGCAGGCCAACATTCAAATTCAGGAAATACAGAGAATGCCACAAAGATACTCCTCGAGAAGAGCAACTCCAAGACACATAATTGCCAGATTCACCAAAGTTGAAATGAAGGAAAAAATCTTACGGGCAGCCAGAGAAAAAGGTCAGGTTACCCACAAAGGGAAGCCCATCAGACTAATACCAGATCTCTTGGCAGAAACTCTACAAGCCAGAAGAGAGTGGGGGCCAATATTCAACATTCTTAAAGAAAAGAATTTTAAACCCAGAATTTCATATCCAGCCAAACTCAGTTTCCTAAGTGAAGGAGAAATAAAATCCTTTACAGATAAATAAATGCTTAGAGATTTTGTCACCACAAGGCCTGCCTTATAAGAGACCCTGAAGGAAGCACTAAACATGGAAAGGAACAACCAGTACCAGCCATTGCAAAAACATGCCAAAATGTAAAGACCATCGAGGCTAGGAAGAAACTGCATCAACTAATGAGCAAAATAACCAGTTAATATCATAATGGCAGGATCAAATTCACACATAACAATATTAACCTTAAATGTAAATGGACTAAGTGGTCCAATTAAAAGACACAGACTGGCAAACTGGATAAAGAGTCAAGACCCATCAGTCTGCTGTATTCAGGAGACCCATCTCACATGCAGAGACATACATAGGCTCAAAATAAAGGGATGGAGGAAGATCTACCAAGCAAATGGAGAACAAAAAAAAGCAGGGGTTGCAATCCTAGTGTCTGATAAAACAGACTTTAAACCGTCAAAGATCAAAAGAGACAAAGAAGGCCATTACATAATGATGAAGGGATCAATTCAACAGGAAGAGCTAACTATCCTAAATATATATGCACCCAATACAGGAGCACCCAGATTCATAAAGCAAGTCCTTAGAGACTTACAAAGAGACTTAGACTCCCATACAATAATAACGGGAGACTTCAACACCCCACTGTCAACATTAGACAGATCAACGAGACAGAAAGTTAACAAGGATATCCAGGAATTGAATTCCGCTCTGCACCAAGAGGACCTAATAGACATCTACAGAACTCTCCACCCCAAATCAACAGGATATACATTCTTCTCAGCACCACATCACACTTATTCCAAAACTGACCACATAATTGGAAGTAAAGCACTCCTCAGCCAATGTACAAGAACAGAAATTATAACAAACTGTCTCTCAGACCACAGTGCACTCAAACTAGAACTGAGGACTAAGACACTCAATCAAAACCACTCAACTACATGGAAACTGAACAACCTGCTCCTGAATGACTACTGGGTACATAACAAAATGAAGGCAGAAATAAAGATGTTCTTTGAAACCAATGAGAACAAAGATACAACATACCAGAATCTCTGGGACACATTTAAAGCAGTGTGTAGAGGGAAATTTATAGCACTAAATGCTCACAAGAGAAAGCAAGAAAGGTCTAAAACGGACACCCTAACATCACAATTAAAAGAACTAGAGAAGCAGGAGCAAACACATTCAAAAGCTAGCAGAAGGCAAGAAATAACTAAGATCAGAGCAGAACTGAAGGAGATAGAGACAAAAAAAATCCTCCAAAAAATCAATGAATCCAAGAGTTGGTTTTTTGAAAAGATCAACAAAATTGACAGACCACTAGCAAGACTAACAAAGAAGAAAAGAGAGAGGAATCAAATAGATGCAATAAAAAATGATAAAGGGGATATCACCACCGACCCCACAGAAATACAAACTACCATCAGAGAATACTATAAACACCTCTATGCAAATCAACTAGAAAATCTAGAAGAAATGAATAATTTCCTGGACACTTACACTCTCCCAAGACTAAACCAGGAAGAAGTTGCATCCCTGAATAGACCAATAGCAGGCTCTGAAATCGCGGCAATAATTATTTGCCTACGAACCAAAAAAAGTCCAGGACCAGATGGATTCACAGCTGAATTCTACCAGAGGTACAAAGAGGAGCTGGTACCATTCCTTCTGAAACTATTCCAATCAATAGAAAAAGAGGGAATCCTCCCTAACTCAGTTTATGAGGCCAACATCATCCTGATACCAAAGCCTGGCAGAGACACAACAAAAAAAGAGAATTTTAGACCAGTATCCCTGATGAACATTAATGCAAAAATCCTCAATAAAATACTGGCAAACTGGATTCAGCATCACATCAAAAAGCTTATCCACCATGATCAAGTGGGCTTCATCCCTGGGATGCAAGGCTGGTTCAACATATGCAAATCAATAAACATAATCCAGCATATAAACAGAACCAAAGACAAAAACCACATGATTATCTCAATAGATGCAGAAAAGGCTTTTGACAAAATTCAACAGCCCTTCATGCTAAAAACGCTCAATAAATTCGGTATTGATGGAACATATTTCAAAATAATAATAGCTATTTATGACAAACCCACAGCTAATATCATACTGAATGGGCAAAAACCGGAACGATTCCCTTTGAAAACTGGCACAAGACAGGGATGCCCTCTCTCACCACTCCTATTCAACATAGTGTTGGAAGTTCTGGCTAGGGCAATCAGGCAAGAGAAAGAAATAAAGGGTATCCAGTTAGGAAAAGAAGAAGTCAAATTGTCCCTGTTTGCAGATGACATGATTGTATATTTAGAAAATCCCATTGTCTCAGCCCAAAATCTCCTTAGGCTGATAAGCAACTTCAGCAAAGTCTCAGGATACAAAATTAATGTGCAAAAATCACAAGCATTCTTATTCACCAGTAACAGACAAACAGAGAGCCAAATCATGAATGAACTTCCATTCACAATAGCTTCAAAGAGAATAAAATACCTAGGAATCCAACTTACAAGGGATGTAAAGGACCTCTTCAAGGAGAACTACAAACCACTGCTCAGTGAAATAAAAGAGGACACAAACAAATGGAAGAACATACCATGCTCATGCATAGGAAGAATCAGTATCATGAAAATGGCCATACTGCTAAAGTAATTTATAGATTCAATGCCATCCCCATCAAGCTACCAATGAGTTTCTTCACAGAATTGGAGAAAACTACTTTAAAATTCACATGGAACCAGAAAAGAGCCCACATTGCCAAGACAATCCTAAGTCAAAAGAACAAAGCTGGAGGCATCATGCTACCTGACTTCAAACTATACTACAAGGCTACAGTAACCAAAACAGCATGGTACTGGTACCAAAACAGAGATATAGACCAATGGAACAGAACAGAGTCCTCAGAAATAATACTACACATCTACAGCCATCTGATCTTTGACAAACCTGAGAGAAACAAGAAATTGGGAAAGGATTCCCTATTTCATAAATGGTGCCGGGAAGATTGGCTAGCCATAAGTAGAAAGCTGAAACTGGATCCTTTCCTTACTCCTTATATGAAAATTAATTCAAGATGGATTAGAGACTTAAATGTTAGACCTAATACCATAAATACCCTAGAAGAAAACCTAGGTAGTACCATTCAGGACATAGGCATGGGCAAGGACTTCATGTCTAAAACACCAAAAGCAACAGCAACAAAAGCCAAAATTGATAAATGGGATCTAATTAAATTAAAGAGCTTCTGCACAGAAAAAGAAACTACCATCAGAGTGAACAGGCAACCTACAGAATGGAAGAAAATTATTGCAACCTACTCATATGACAAAGGGCTAATATCCAGAACCTACAAAGAACTCAAACAAATTTACAAGAAAAAAACAAACAACCCCATAAAAAGTGGGCAAAGGATATGAACAGACATTTCTCAAAAGAAGACATTCATACAGCCAACAGACACATGAAAAAATGCTCATCATCACTGGCCATCAGAGAAATGCAAATCAAAACCACAATGAGATACCATCTCACACCAGTTAGAATGGCAATCATTAAAAAGTCAGGAAACAATAGGTGCTGGAGACGATGTGGAGAAATAGGAACACTTTTACACTGTTGGTGGGATTGTAAACTAGTTCAACTATTATGGAAAGCAGTATGGCAATTCCTCAAGGATCTAGAACTAGAAGTACCATATGACCCAGTCATCCCATTACTGGGTATATACCCAAAGGATTATAAATCATGCTGCTATAAAGACACATGCACACATATGTTTATTGTGGCACTATTCACAATAGCAAACTTGGAGTCAACACAAATGTCCATCAGTGACAGACTGGATTAAGAAAATGTGGCACATATATAACATGGAATGCTATGCAGCCATAAAAAGGGATGAGTTTGTGTCCTTTGTAGGGACATGGATGCAGCTGGAAACCATCATTCTCAGCAAACTATCGCAAGAACAGAAAACCAAACACTGCATGTTTTCATTCGTAGGTGGGAACTGAACAATGAGATCACTTGGACTCGGGAAGGGGAACATCACACACCGGGGCCTATCATGGGGAGGGGGAAGTGGGGAGGGATTGCTTTGGGAGTTATACCTGATGTAAATGACAAGTTGATGGGTGCTGACGAGTTGATGGGTGCAGCACACCAACATGGCACAAGTATACATATGTAACAAACCTGCACGTTATGCACATGTACCCTAGAACTTAAAGTATAATAATAATAATAATAATAATAAATTCATTAAGGAGCAACAAGACCTACTCCACACAAGCAATGAAAGCCAGAAGACAAGAGAAGGATGAAGATAAATGCCAAAATTAAATAACTGGTAGTCTAGAATTCTACATCCAGTGAAAATACCCTTACAAATGAAGGTTAACAAATATCTCAGGTGAATAAAAACTAAGTGAATGTGTTGTCAAAAAAAAAAAAAAAAAAAAAATGGGTTGCAGGCCAAAGTTTACTGATCCTTGTTCTAGAACTATTAAATGACTCAATTTAGTGAATGTTTTCCTAGGATTTAGAATACATTCAGTTGTGAATTTTCTTCATATTTAGTGAGCTTAATTTTGTAAATCATGAAATTAAAATTATCAAATAAGAAAATTGTCATACATTTTGAAGAGTTGTATTTGATACAAAGTATTTTTTAAGAATTAAAAAAATGGGGAAGAGTGAAGAAAATAACCAAAATTTAAGTTTTAATTATGCCAGGCATTTTGGCTTAGAAACCATTTAGAAATTGAGTTCCATCAGGAAAATAGTTGGTTTAATGAATTAGAGCATTAACACTAAGAGCCTTAGGTTCATGCCTTAACTGTTATTACTCTTGCCATTTGCAAAACTTGCTTAGGGCTTCATTTTGGAGACTAACGAAGAAAGGATTTAACTCCATTGCTTCCGCTGACATTAATGGAATCCATTCATCTACCTTGCCATGCCCTGCCTAGAAATTTACACTTTCAGGCTTATATTTACAACTTTAAGTATTGGCTGTGAGCTTGCCTTAGGGTAAAAAAAAAAAAAAAACAGACAAAAACTGAATTTAGTAACTCTGATTATTTAAAAATAATTTCCATGAAAATGTGATGTATTAGTTTCTTATTCATAAGATACACTTCCTGGACATAGTTTCTCTTATTCAGACTTTAACCTTCAAGACCAAATGCGACACAGAAGGAGTCAAATTTTCCTTTGGTACTAATCTCCATTCTTCCCTTCTACAAGAAACACTAGTTCTTTCATTTTAAAAAGTTGAACTGTACAAAATGTTAGCTAAATAAATTTTTTAAGGTTTCAATTAAAACAGATGCATGTCAGAAACATCTTGAAGAATCCATATTCTAAATATAGAACCGCATTTTCTCATTAAATTTCTGTATCTATATCAAACTGGCAATGTTAGATAAATTCCAACTTAAGTAGATGTTATAAGTAGAGACTTTTTAAAGTGGTAAAAACAATGTTTACTTCTGAAAGAATACATGGAATAGCTGAAAGGAAAGAAATAGTTTTAAAGAAATAGCCTTCAGTGCAATCAAGGTAAATTTACCTTTTACTATTGAAACTATGCGTCTTTCAGGATATCAAGCTGGGAAAAGTTAGCAAGTGATATTTGTAAATATCACTGTAAAATAGCCAGTAAATATTTGTATTATTAGTCAAATATTTATGGTCCCATTCATTTGAGAGGATCTTACCTGGCTGTTGGCATGTAACTTGTAGTGTCTCTTCAGAAAGGAATATATAACTCTTCACCCAGTTGATGTTAGCCTTGATCACATGACTTCCTTCGGACAATAATCCATGAGCACATGTGTCACACGCTAAAGAAATTAGAAAAGTTCCTCTTCAAAGCTCGTCTTGGTTTAAAAATAAAGTAATAGACACTAGAAATAATAACTTCTTACTCTAAAGCCTCCTATCAACTATTAGTTCCTACACTTTAGCCCAGTTAGTTGCTTTGGCTTACTCAGGCATGTCTGCAGGCCCAGGCAAGTCTTAGCTCATAGCTTATGCCCCTTCCTTATTTGGAATTGTTATTGCTTCCTTAAAACTTTCATAAGCAACTTCCTCTCCTTCTTGGTTCTACCTTGCACTTACTTATTTAGAAAAGTTTTAGGTTGTTAGCAAATCAGGTAACAGTTTAAGACTGTGAGGTCCAGCTCCAGCCAATGGAGGCAGGACACAGCAGTAAGGACAACCCAAATGCGTAAGGAATAAATATGTCTGCTTTTCCTTTGTTCAAATGTGCTCTCGCCATTCTTTCATCTGTGAGGAGCACCCTTTCTGCAGAAAGTAGAGATTGTCTTGATGAGAGATCCTTTGTCTCCATGCTGACTTTTCTTCGCAGCACTGATTATTTTTAACACACACAATATCCAAGTGGCAGTATTAAGAGCTATGATGTTTCTGTAATTTGCCTTTCACTTTACTTATGCTACATGATCAGCATGTATCATGTCTAGGCGACTTGATTTGAGCAAATCAGATCTGTAACCAATCTACAGAATCTGCCATATAGGTAAGAAATGAACTTTACTATTTTATAAGCCAATGAAAATGTGAGGCTAATTGTTACTGTAATATAACACACACACGCAAAAAGACTCACTGATTCATCACTCATTATATAGGTAAAATGTTGCAATTGTATGGTCACTGAAATTACAAAAGCGAAAGAAGTCAGGTTACTAACAATCTTGATAATAACTGCCACCTTTATTTATAGTAAAATTTATTCCTTTTCCTCTTATTTGTATATTCTTGAGTTTTCCTGAGATTAAATAGAGGACCACTGTATTACAAACACTCAATATTCCCTGTGTTGACTGAGAAATCTCTTTGCTTTTTCCTACCAGTATTTAAAGGGTCTCTATCTTCCATAGAGAAATTATTTCTATAGTTTTCCCTTTCAGAGTAATTCCCTGAATTATGTCACATCACTTCTAGACTCAAAACCCTCCAGTGCATTTCTGTCTTATTAAGGCTAAAATACAAAGTTGTTACCATGGCCTTCAAGGCACTACATGAGCTAGACCCTCTCTTATCTCTCTAAACTCATGTCCTTTTACTCTGCCTACAAAATACTTTTCATTACCTACATTGACCTCTTTTTTTGGTTTTTAAATACACAGAACATGCTCCAACTTTAAAGGACTTTTTACTCGTTTGTTCTGTGTGGAATACAAAATACTACTCACTCTGGACCATCACTCTCCATCTCCTGATTTTGTGCCCTTCTTCATCTCACTTATCAGCACTTTTCATATTACATACTGAAGTGTTGTCTCTCTCATTCTCTAGAATGTAAGTTCCATAAAGGCAGTGACTTTTTTTGTATTTTGTTATGGCTACATCCCAAGTGCCAGGAATAGTGCTTGGAACATAACAGATAATCAATAACTTTTTGAATATATGTGTATTTCAGAGTGATAGATTCCATATGGTACAATATTAGAAATAATGCTAGCTATAACTGAATTTACCTCTATTGCACTGAAGACTATTCCTTTAAAATGATTTTCTTTCCTTTCAACTGAATTTACCTTTATTGCACTGAAGACTATTCCTTTAAAACGATTTTCTTTCCTTTCAACTACATCTTTTAAATGTATTTATCTGGGTATCACTTCATTTCCCCAAAGAAAGTAAACTGTTAGCAGCAGTTTAACTGACATTTTTACACTATTAAGAAGATATTAAACAGAAGTACTACTAAAGAAGAAATAGTACTCAGAATCATAAGAATAATAATAGATATCTTATAAGATCATGAAATTGTTTGATTTCAGTATAATAACTAACCCAACCATTACATAATAACAATTTTTATTTAGTACATCCACATTACTTAATTTAAATGAGCAGTATGTCAGTATGAGTCAGTTGACTTGTGGTTAAGTCTCTTTGTTCACATATGAATTATATGGTTATCCCTAGCTATAAGGAATATATGAAAGGAAAAAAATGAAGTCAAAGAAATTTGAAGTGGATTACATCAGTTATCATAATTCAACATATTAAGTTAGAAAAGCAGTAATGGATTGTCTAGGTACATTTATAAGAGTCATTGAAAAAGAGGGAAGCAGGGGTTATGTCAAGATACTTCATTAGCAAGAATTTGGGTGAAAGTTATCATTTTAAAAATTCTAACTTTTTAAAATTTTAATTTTAAGGTAATATTTTTAAAATGTTATATGGGCAAAGATGTGACAACTGAGCAAGGGGAAGTTTGCAGGAATAATTTTTTTTATTTTAGTTATGCTAAATTTGCAGTGGAAGGCTTGAGTCCAGGGTTATCTAGGATAAGTTAGAAATTTTGGTTTGGAAATGGAAGTTCCTAAAAGGGACTAAAGAAAGAGAATAGAGAAGAATCCCGCACCAGGACCTGAAGAAGTCCATCATTTAAACATTTACTCAAGTAGGAAGAACAAACTATGGGAACTAAAGAGGAGTGACCAGTGAAGATTAAAAAAAATGATGTGTAATAGGAAGAAATGAGTAGTCAACTGTGTTAAATCTCTGACAAGCATAATTACATGAACGTTGTAAATGTGAATGGAAGGATATGTCTTCTACTTCAAAAATCTTGACAGTTGTTAAAATAATATAAGAATGATGAGGCACCATCAGGCATTGTACTTTATGTAATATACAGTTATAAGACATATTCAATATGAGAAAGCTTCTTAGGAAAGAATCTTACTGGATGAAAGGGGACTGACAACAAGATCTTGAAATCAGTGTGAAATTGTCAAGAGAAATTGATTGAGGGATAAAGAAGAGAAGAGAGAAAACTGATAAGAGAAATGAAAGGACGCAAAGGCAAAACTCTTTTTTTGAAAAAATGCCTTTCTTAGGTGTGAACTTCATTAGTAATTAACATAAAAACATTTAGACAGAGCTTACTGTGTGTTAGGCTTTGTGACAATGACTTTACATATCTGTATTAAGCTATACAACTAGGTTAATCAGGTAGGATATTATTACCACAATGTTAATGATGGCAAACATGAGAAGAAATTTAAATAAATCTAATAAATATTAAATTTTTATATATCTAAGAAATGTTAGAAGTATCAAAATTTAATTTGTCTAAGATTCCAAGGGGTTCTATCCCTTAACAATGAGGTTACTTGGCTAAATTATTTTCTTGTAAATGTCAGGGAGACAAGTTATTCAAATAATACTCTCTGGAAGTACATCCTAGCCATAAAAATGTTAGACCGTCTTCTCTGCTGCATTGTTTCTGTCTCTCTCTCTTTTTTTTTTTTTGAGAGGGAGTCTTGCTCTATCTCCCAGGGTGGAGTACAGTGGCCCGATCTCGGCTCACTGCAACCTCCACCTCCTGGGTTCAAGCTGTTTCTCTCTCTTATTTTCTGTTTTACTTAAGGTGGATTATCAATATATTTCCAGTCAAATAAACATATTTTATATATTTTTTAAATTTTCATAATTCAATTTCTCAATTCTATCAATAAGACAAGCAGCTTAATGAGATAATCACAGATATGAGCTTACTTTCAACCTATGCCTGATTTAAAAGCATCTACATTTTCTTTTTACAAACTTTAATTGAATAACTACATAAAAATTATTTTACATCAAGGATACTTCTGAGTGAGTTGGTGTATGAAAGCTCTATGCATAACACAAGTTCATATAGATTAAGTCAGCCAGATTTTATATGGCAAGAAGCCATCATAAATGCATGCAGGCGGTTTGACACACAGACCATAGGAATTGTGTAAAGAAAACTATGAATAACTATACTGTTCATAAACACGGTTTGAGACATACATCTCCATGACATTTTCTTGAGCAAAAAAAGTCTCTTAGAGACGTGAGCTTTTATAAACCCATTAAAATGATATCTTGTAAGCTGTTGCTTCCATTTTCTAAATACTTGCTCAGTTTTTCTGGGGGCTTGTGATATACTTTGATCTGGCATGTAGCTGACTTAAATAATATGTTAGTATTTTCAAATGCAAGGGCCAGCCTTCAATTATTATTTTACAATTTAGAAGTGAACTTTATGGCTTTATTTTCTTCAAGCAACTTATTTCTTCATCCAAATGGCTCCTGAATAATAACTATGTATTATCTTAAACACTATATGGATGGAGTATGACTAAAATCTCTGCCGACTGGCATATGTTCACCACAGTCAACATTGTTGCCTTTGAAACAAATGGCTCTGATTATTACAGATAGATATGCTAATCACAGACTACAGGGTAAAAGTGAAGAGTATATATTTTTTTCAGAAGGCACTTAGGACATGTATGTAACATTAGCTCTTATTGTTTTACTCTCAAATTTTACAAACTTAACATTGACATTTTTACCAGAGGAGATATAAATCGACAAATTTTAAGTCTGGTAATCCTGCTGAGCCACAATTCAACTCAGACTATTTTACATTTTAATATTGATATGTTCCCTTAAAGATTCTACCTTCCACCATTATTTGAAGTTTGCAACAGGATTAAAATTGAGTGTTAATTTTCTACACTCATATAGACAGGAAATTACCTACGATGAAACCAAAGATACAAAATGAATGGCCAATCTATGTATTAGAGGCTAACTATGTATATTCAGTGTTGAATGGGTTCTATTTTATTGAGAAAAATTACAAAATCACCAAGCACAAAGGTGTAATCAACTGAAATATTCACCTAAATGGTAGCAAAGAATTGTTACACATCCATTGTATGCCACCGTGACTTTTAAAACCTACATCAAGTTTACAAATTTTTATGCTTTTTAATCACATGAATGCTTGTAAATTATATATAGTACATTGTTGTACAGTTTAGGCATGGTTATGATTCTATGCAATGGTAGTGGTGCAAAGTATGTTTAACAGCAACATCTCAATATGTGTGTGTGTATATATATATATATATATTTTTTTTTTTTTTCTCTTTTGAGATGGAGTCTAGCTCTGTTGCTAGGCTGGAATGCAGTGGTATGATCTCGGCTCACTGCAACCTCTGCCTCCCGAGTTGAAGCAATTCTCCTGCCTCAGCCTCCTGAGTAGCTGGGATTATAGGCACACACTGCCACTCCCAGGTAATTTTTGTATTTCTAGTTGAAACAGGGTTTCACCATGTTGGCCAGGATGGTCTCTATCTCCTGACCTCATGATCCACCCACCTCATCCTCCCAAAGTGCTGGGATTAGAGGCATGAGCCACCACACCCGGCCATGATATATTCTTAATAGCTTTATTGAGGTATAATTTATATCTCATAACATTTTCTCTTTTAAAAAGTATAGTTCAAGGACTTTTAGTGTATTCACAGAGATTTATAATCATGACTACAATCTATTTTAGAACACAACAGATAAAGTCTCACACCCATTACCAGTGACTCCCTATGTCCCAACCCAGACACATACTCTCAAGCTGCCACAAATCTGCTTTAGTTTCTATAAGATTTGGGGCCTTTGGAAGAACATTTTCTTTTTGAAATTATATTTTCAATTGATAGATAAAATTGTATATATTTATCATGCAAACACAATGTTTGGAAGTACATATAGATTGTGGAATGGTTAAATCTAGCTAATTAATATATAAATTACCTCACATAGTTATCATTGTTATGGTGAGCAAATTTAATATCCACTCTCTTAGCATTTTTAGGAGTACAATTTATCATCATTAATTCTAGTGGTCATACTATACAATGAATCTCTTGAATATATTCCTTCCATCTACTGACCAACTAACATCGTCCCAACCCCTTCACAACTTCCATGGCCCCCTGGTAACTACTATTATTCAATTCACTATTTTCTTCTCCTTCTCCTGCTCTTTTCTTCTTCTCTTCTAGAGAAGGGTTCTTGCTATATTGCCCAGGCTGGTCTTGAACTCCTGGGCTCAAGTGATCTTCCTGTTTCAGCTTCCCAAAGTGCTGGGATTACAGGCATGAGCCACTGTGCCTAGCCCTACTCTCTACTTCTGTGAGATCAACCTTTGAAGATTCCACGTAGAAGTGAGATTAGGCAATATTTGTCTTTCTGTACCTGGCTTCTTTCACTTAAATAATGTCCTCCAGTTTTACCCATGTAGTAGCATTTTATGACTGAATAGTATTCAACTTTTTAGATAAGCCATATATTATTTATCCATTCATCTGTTGATGAAAGCAAGTTAATTCCATATCTTGACTATTTTCAACAGTGCTGCAATAAACACAGAAATGCAGATATCTCTTTAATGTACTGATTTTATTTCCTTTGGATATATATTGAATAGTGAGATTTCAGGATCAAATGTTTTGTTAACTTTTTAATTTTTCAAGGAAATTCCAAACTATTTTTCATAATAGTTTTACTAATTTACATTCCCATCAATAGTGTACATGGGTTCCCTTTTCTCCATATCTTCATGAGCCATTGTCACCTTTTCTCTTTTTGATAATAGCCTTTTTAACAAGTATGAGGTACTACTTCGTTGTGGTTCTAATTTGCATTTTTTAAATGATTAGTAATATTGACTACTTTTCCATATACCCACTGTTCATTGTATGTCTTCTTTTGAGAAAGTTCTATTCAGGTCCTTTTCTTATTTTTTTTTAATTCAACTTTTATTGGAGTCTAAAGCAAAGTTCTGTGTTCACTTCCTTCTCTTTCTTCCACAAGTGGATCGTATCTCTTTTTGTGCTGTGCAGCCTAGGTACATGTGCAGGATTGTTACAAGAGTATATGGTGTGATGCTGAGGTTTGGGCTTCTATTGAGCCTGTCACCCAGATACTGAACCTCCCAACAGGAGGTTTTTCAACCCTTTCCCCTTCCTCCTTTTGGAATCCCCAGTGTCTATTATTCCTGTCTTTATGCCAAAACATACTCAAAACTTAACTCCTACTTATAAGTGAGAACATAAGATAATTGGTTTTCTGTTTCTGCATTAGTTCACTTAAGACAATGTCCTCTAGCTGCATCTGCATTGCTGGAACTCCGATATATATTATTTGCTTCTTTTATCTTGTCGCTTTCAGTATTCTCTCTTTGGTTTTTGTCAGTTTGACTCAGTTTAGTTTTATTTGGATTGAATCTGTTTTGGTAACTTCCATTTCCCTGTACCTAGATATTTACATCTTCCTCCAGGTTTGGGATGTTTTCCACATTTCTCATTCAGGTCACTTGTTGTTTCCTTATTTTGTTAAATCATTTCTCTGACTTTTATTGAAGTCCATTAAGCCTTCTTAAAATAGTTATAATGGATTGTCAAACAGTTCATATATCTTAATTTCTTTCATGCTGGTCACTGGCATATTATTTTATCACTTTGGTCATGGCATGTTTCCTTGATTGTTCTTGACCCTTGTATCTGTACATTGATGTCTGTGCATTTGAAGAATTAGGTAGTTATTCCAGTTCTGCTGACTGTTTTTTTTTGGAAAAGTCCTTCAAAAGTCTGCTCATCTAGGCAGAGTGAAAAAGGAAAGGAAAGGAAGAGAAGGAGAGAGAGAGAGAGGGAGTGAAGGAGGCAGGGAGGGAGGAGGGGAGGAAGGAAGGAAGGAAGGAAGGAAGGAAGGAAGGAAGGAAGGAAGGAAGGAAGGAAGGAAGGAAGGAAGGAGAGAGGAAAGAATAAAAGAAAGAGAGAAAGAGAGAGGGAGGGAGGTGGGGGAGAGAGAAAGAAGGAAGAAAGGAAGAAGGAAGGAAGGAAGAGAAAGAAAGAGAAAGGAAGGAAGGATAGAAAGAGAGAAAGAAAGACAAAGAAAGGAAAGAGAGAAAGGAAAGAAAGAAAGAGAGAGAGAAAGAAAGAAAGAAAAAAAGAAAGAAAGAAAGAAAGAAAGAAAGAAAGAAAGAAAGAAAGAAAGAAAGAAAGAAAGAAAGAAAGAAAGAAAGAGAAAGAAAGAAAGAGACTCCACAATGACTATGAATCTTTGTAGGTGGGCAAATATAAAGGATATATTCCCCGAGTCAGTAAGAATGTCCTATACCAAATCCCATCCAGCAGCAGGGGAAGCATCCCAGATAGACTGTTTTTCCTAATGTGGTTGTTGAATTTCCTCTTTCTTGGCACTTTAGGGTCACCTTAGCTGTGACTAATATTCCAAGTCTACTTCAGCCATTTTGTACTCCAGTGTTTCTCATGTATACATTGACTACCTAAATTTTTCAGTGTCCTATTCTGTTGATGGAACCAACAATGCTTTCTGATGTGTGGGAACAAACTATGGGCTAGATGTTACATCATGGAGAGAAAAGAAGAAAAACACCTATTTTCAGTCAAATAGTTATTCCCGGCAAAAAGCTTTTCTGTCATATTGGTTAACAATTCACGCTGATTAACTTTAATCCAAACTCACTAAGCCCCAGATAAAGTGAAAAGTCGCTAATCTACCTGAAGAAAAAAATAATCCAGAAGAACATATAATAACATTTTATTTATTATTATATTAATATATGGGTAGTATAACCATATTATTTATTGTCCAAATTTAGATACTTTTGAGAGAAAGAAGGGATCATCCGACATAATATTGGGCATACAGTTATAAACCAGGATATATGACTAATTGAGTTACAGGTAAGAAATTCCCTTTTCTTTCCCAGGTTGATGCTAATGAATAAAACATATGCTATGTTTTCTTGAATGTGCTTGTTCTAACTCCTAACCATCCTTAGTAACTTCACAAGGAAGGAAGGATGACTTCAATTAGTAAGAATTGGTAAACAAGTAACCATGCTATCTTCTGCTCGACTTTTCTAGATACTTTGCTGAGACACAGAAACTTTCTTCTCTATTACAGTCATATAGATGTAGTCCAGTTTTTGTCTTTCAGGACCAGAAGAGAGAATAGGTCAGGTTAGGTCCTTCCATCCCCTTTACAAACATTTAGGAGAATTTTAGCTTTGCAGAAGAACCTAAAACAAGGTCCCAAGTTCTATGTATCTTCACAGGAATGATGTATCTGAGCAGTGTTCTCCTACATAGATTTCCTACTACTGTTGCTATTTCAACCTTTTGAATCATGTGCCTATTTTTCAGATGGATCAGAATGTTAATTTAGAGGGATTATCATAACCGCTTCAAGGAATTTTGTTGATAAAACTACAGTTTATCTATCTGCATTGCAAAATTCAATGATATTTGCATAGTGAAAATATTATAATGAAAAAATTTAAAGTGAAAATTACCTAATAGTGAAATACTCTTCAATGGTATTGCCACACTAAAACAAACAAGCAAAAACAGCTTTCTTATTAGGATACGGATAAAAAGGTAAACAATCCTATTTTAAAATGGGGCAAAGGATTTAAATAGACATTCTCTGGAGAAGATATACAAAAGTCCAATAAATATATGTAAAGATGCTCAACATTATTAGTCATTAGGAAATAGCAAATCTAGAACTTTTTGCTTTGAAATAATTTATACTTACTGAAAATTTTTGAAATAGTATAGAATCCCCATATATTCTTCAGCCAGATCATTACTTTTAAAACACCACGTTATCATGACATAGATAATTATCAAAACTTGGAAATTAACACAGACAGAATACTATTAACTAACCTGTGGACATTATCTGAATTTTGCCAGTTGTTCCACTACTGTTATACTGTTGGACTTAGATCCTATCCAGGCTCTCATAATGTATTGTATAATCATGACTTCTTAGTCTTCTTCAGTCCTTTGTAGTTTCTCAGTCTTGTTTTATCTTTCATGGCCTTGATACTTTTAAAAAATAACTGGCAAATTATTTTGTAGAATGTCTTTCAATTTCAGTTTGATATTTTGATGTTTGATGGCTTAACCAATGTTATGCATTTTTAGAAAAACATAACCAAAGAAGTCACATGGTTTCTTTTGAAGTATATTGATTCGGGAGTTACATGATCCTTCATTATAATGCTACTATTTTTTCCTTTGTATTTAATAAATATTTTATGTGGAGATATTTTAAGGTGATGCAAATATCCTGTTTTTCAACATTTCTGTACTCATTAATGTTATATTCCATTCATTATTTCTGCCTGGAATATTATTACTGTGGTATCTGTTTGATGGTGATTTTCTCTTTCCATCAATTCTTCTACATTTATGAATTGGAAGTCTACTTTGAGGAATAACTATTTCTTGCTATGATTCATTTATTTATTCTTGTATCTATTCATTTATATATTCATTCAATTATTTATATAAGTATGGACCAATTGATATTTATTTTATTTTATGTGTTATAATTCCTTTTTGTCGTTATTTTGTTGCTATAATTATGTAAGATTGGTCAGAACAAACAAATTCCATCTTTGTCCCAATTTTGATTAGTCATATATACCCACTTACCACCATCCTATTTCCGGAATTTTTTCAGTCATCTTATGGGTGATGAATCTCATTCTTTAGTAGCTACCTTAAGATAGGTACATGGATGAAGTAGAATTCTCTAAGTATTCTGAAAAATGCTTTTTCTGCTCACAATAACCTTGATATTTGACTGACAGTATAACTGCATATAAATTACTTTAATCAGATCTACTATTATTGAGTCAAAAATACTCTCCACTTGCTGTCTTATTGTGCATATTGTTTTTCATTAATCCTTTGATATTTCAAGTTTTTTTCTGTTGTTTTTGACATTATTTGACTTTTTTTTGGCCTGTAAATACCATCAAATATTTTATTAAACTAATATTTTTACTAGCACATATTTCTATTTTCATTTTGGTTTTATTTTTCCAAGTACCTGATGAACCTTTCAAATATGTAGATTAAAATATTTTAACTCTGACAGTTTATTGTATTAAAGTTTTAAGTATTCTTTCTCTTTTTTCCAATAAAAATATGATTATTGTCTTCTATGTTTATTACTTTCTTTTTGAACCTTTTTATGTCTTTATCTTATTTTTTTTAGCTTGATTGATTCTTGTCTTTCCTCAATGTCATTTAATAAATTTTTATTTTAGTGTAGTCTCTTTTGGAAAGTCATTACTCTGTAAACAAAGCAAAATCAAGACATATACTAAATTGTTTGTTTGTTAGTTTTTATGGTGGATAGAGAAGTCATGTCTCTTGAATTTTTAGTTACATTTTGTCTTTAGCACCATAAATTTTTCCCTTAACCATCTAGTTGCCAAAAGTTGTTTCTAATTCTCCTTTTTCATTTTTTTCCTCTTCCATAGGCTACAAAGTTTTATTCAAATAAAATACACTAGTAAGTCTATTCCCTTTATCTATTCTCTGGTCTTCCCTGAAGCTTCTATAGTATTTTTAGACTTAGGACAAATTATTCTTTCTGACTGTGATTTTACATTAAAATTAGGCCCTGTTGTTTGTTGCATTTTTCTCCATTCCATGCATTTTTCTTACCTGTCTTTGCCTCATAGAGTAGGAGCGCTAGAGATCACGTGCCATAACTTGGCATTTTTTTCTCCTTTTGTACTTTCAGGTAATTTGACATTTTGGCATTTCTTGTCTTGAATTTATGCTGAGGTTTTCCTGTAGTTTTATTTATTTTTTTTCCTCATTGTTCTATATTTCTGGAGAAAATAATTGAAGATAGAGACCTAGATGTCATTGTTTTTGGCTAGCTGGAAGTCTTGATATGATAACAATTCATATATGACTGCTTTAAAAAATCAAAATTTGCTAAGGAAAAGGGCTGCATACATTTAAGATTAGTTAAAAGGAGGATGAAAATAGTACATTTGGAAAAAGACAAACTGTAATATTCCTGGAATTATTGCGTAACTGCATAATTTTTTGTTAGTGTTAGAATGTTTCGAACACTTTCCAAACACACAAAGAAAACTATAAAAACTTTAAGGTACCAATGAAAGATTTTCCTGTTAAAAGGAACTTAACAGATGTAGCTGGAGGAAACTTTATTGAGTCTAATATCTTCATCGAAACGAAACATAATAGACCAGCTCTATTAGAATGTCCCCAAACCAAACACTCAATATTTAGTTGATCTATAACTAAATCTGTCACTAATAAATTACCTACAAGTTGCAAATTGTGTGGGTTAAAACTGAGATAGACAGCTATCTCGATTCTAGAAAAGAAAAAGGCTGCAACAAACCCATGGTTATTTAGAAATTCCATTAGCCATTTGCCTCCTCAAAAGACCTCAGTTCCAATGTAAAGACATGATATTGTACTGAATTTATTCTCTAAGATGTCTAATAAAATAATTCAAATACAGAAAACTCAACTCCATCCTAAGTATGTGGTATTTGATATGGTTTGAAAAGCAAACACCAAGGAAAGAGGAAAGAGAAAGAATGAAAATGAAATACGCTCAAAAGAAATCAAGATTAATGGTCATTTACTCTGAAAGTCTCCAGTCACTTGGTTGTCATTTATAGCTTAAGGCTATATGCACTCTCTTGCTCTCTTTGCAAGGGTATATAAATTTCTTCCAAATATCTGAAATTAAATCATTTAAATCAATCAACATTTTCTGAGGCCCTTCGTCATGCTAGGTGTAAGGAAGTGAGATACAAAGATAAATAACAAGACTTATTACTCATCTATTTTCAGAATGCGTTTTGAGGGGCATGACCATGAGCCTTACCTTCAAGAGTCTATCTAGCATGTACACAGACTTATGTACAAGACAAAACAGAAAACATAAGTTATGGAGGTAAATATATTATGGAAACACAAATGAGTAATAGAGTAATATTAGGTAGTGAGATGACCTTTAAAGGGGAAGTGTACTTGAGATGGATGCTTAAGAATGGATAAATATTTTAGCCAGATTAAAACATGAGCAAAGGACCTGGATAGATAGTTTTCCAAAGAAGACATACCCGTGACCAACAGGTATATGAAAATATGCTTGACAGACAACTCACCAGGGAAATGCAAATCAAAGCCACAAGGAGATATCACCTTACACCTTTAGACTTAAGAAAGTCTAAAGATAAAAAAAGTTGATGATAATATGTAGAAAAAGGAACACTTGTACACTGTTGATTAGAGTGTAAAATGGTGCAGCCATTATAGAAAATCATATAAACATTTCCCAAATTGTTTAAAATAGAACTATTATAGGGTCCGGCAATCCTGTTTCTGAGTATACAGGCACACCTTGGAGAAATTGCACGTTCCATTCCAGGCTATCAGGATAAAGCAAATATTGCAATAAAGTGAGACACACAGAAATTTTGTTTCTCAGTGAATTGAAGTTATCTTTATACTACACTGTAGTTTATTAAGTAGTAAAAACATAATGTCTAAAAAGAACAATGTACGTATCATAATTTAAAAATACTTAATTACTAAAAATGCTAACAATCGTCTGAACCTTCAGGGAGTCATAATCTTTTTACTGGTGGGAGGTCTTGCCTCCATGCTGGGGACTGCTGACTGATCAGGGTGCTGGTTCCTGAAGGTTGGGTAGCTGTGGCAGTTTCTTAAAATAAGACAAAAGTAACATTTGTTGCATCTTGACTATTCCTTTCATAAAGTATTTCTCTGTAGCATGTGATGGTGTCTGATAGTATTTTACCCACAGGAAAATGTTTAAAACTACAGTCAATACTCTTAAACAATGCAACTACTCTATCAACTAAGTTTCCATAACATTCTGAATTGTTTTTGGTTGTGTCATCCATGCTTCCAATATCTTTACCAGGAGTAGATTCCATCTCAAAAAACCACTTTGCCCCTGCTTATGTCCAGTGTGGTATTGCCTCGGTTGTCTTCCAGGGGTTTTCATAGTTTTTGGAATTCTCATGCTTTAATCACTTCCCAAAAGGACCTAAGTTTCAACATAAATTTTCGAGGGTGCACATTCTGTAGTTGAATAACAATTAGAGAAGATTACATTACCCAATATAATGTTTATTATAGTGGTACACTAATTAACACAGTGTGATAGCGAAACAGGAATATAGAAAGAAACCAATGCAACTAAATAGAGAACTAAGACATAAACCTATGCCCAGGTAGAGTTTAAATATCATCAAGATAGCTCGCCAATCAGTAGCAACACACTTAGTATTAAAATGTAGTTCTAATTTTAAGAAATAGTCTACCCAAATGTAAAAGAACCAGAAAAATCATTCTGATAATGTGACAAAACAGGGTTCTATAACACCTCCAAAAGATCATACTAGTTCCCCAGCAATGGATGCAAACTAAGAAGAAATATCTGAATTGACAGATAAAGAAAAAAGAATTTTAAAGAATGCATAAAGCCTGCAAGAAATTTGGGATTATGTTAAAGAACAATTGGTGTTCCTGAGGGAGAAGATAAATCTAAAAGTTTGGAAAACTTGTTTGCGAGAATAACTGAGGAAAATTTCCTGGCCTTGCTAGAGATCTAGACATCCAAATACAACAAGCTCAAAGAATTCCTGTAAAATTCATTGCAAAAAGATCATTACTAGACACATAGTCATTGGGTTATCTAAAGTCAAAGAAAATAATCTTAACAACTGTGAGGCAAAGCATCAGGTAACCTGTAAGGAAAAACTTATCAGATTAACATCTGATTTATCAGCAGAAACCTTACAAGCTAGAAGACATTGGGGTCCTATCTTTAGCCTTCTTAAATAAATAATTGCCAGCCAAGAATTTTTTTCCAGCAAAACTAAGCTTCATAAATGAAGGAGAGATAAAGTCTTTTTCAGACAAACAAATGCTGAGAGAATTTGGCACTACCAAACCAACACTACAAGACATGCTAAAAGGAGTTCTAAATCTTAAAAGAAAACCTTGAAATACACCAAAACAGAACCTCCCTAAAGCATAAATCTAACAGGGTCTGTAAAACAATAACACAAGGAAAAAAACAACAACAACAAAGTTTTTAGGCAACAACTAACATGATGAAGAGAACAGTACCTCACATCTCAATACTAACATTGAATGTAAATGGTCTAAATGCTCCACTTACAAGATACAGAGTTGCAGAATGAATAAAAATCCACCAACCACGTATCTGCTGTCTTCAAGAGACTCACCTAATACATAAGGACTCACATAAACTTAAGGTAAAGGGGTGGGAAAAGATATTCCATGCAAATGGAAACCAAAAGTGAGCAGGAGTAGCTGTTCTTATATTAGACAAAACAGACTTTAAACAACAACAGTAAAAAAAGGCAAAGAGGGACACTGTATAATGATATAAAGATTCGTCAAATAGGGAAATATCACACAGGATTATCTCAATAGATGCAGACAAGGCTTTTTGATAAAATTCAATGTCATTTCATGTTAAAAACTTTCAATAAATTAGGTATTGAAGGAACATACTTCAAAATAATAAGAGTTATATATGACAAACCCACAGCCAGCATCATGCTGAATGGGCAAAAGGTTGAAGCATTTCCCTTGAAAAGTGACACAAGAAAAGGACGCCCTCTCTCACCACTCCTATCCAACATAGAATTGGAAGGTCTGGCAAGAGCAATCAGACAAGAGAAAAAAATAAATGGCATCCAAATAGGAAGAAAAGTCAAACTCTCTCTGTTTGCAGATTACGTGATCCTATATCTAGAAAAATCCAGTGTCTTAGCCCAAAAGCTCCTTAAACTGATAAGCAACTTCATCAAAGTTTCAGGATACAAAAATCAATGTGCAAAAATCATTAGCATTGACTATATACCAATAATATTCAAGCTGAGTGCCAAATCAGGAATACAATCACATTCACAGTTGCCATGAAAAGAATAACATGCCTAGGAATACAGCCAACTAGGGAGGTGAAAGATGTGTACAAGGAGAATCACTTCCCAAAGAAATCAGATACAGTAGAAACAAATAGAAAAACATTCCATGCTCATTGATAAGAAGAATCAATATATTAAAATGGCCATTCTACCCAGAGAAACTTACAGAGTCAATATTATTTCTATTAAACTACCATTGACATTCTTTACAAACTAGAAAAAGCTATTTTAAAATTCATATGGAACCAAATAATAGTCTGAATAGCCAAGGCAATCCTAAGCAAAAAGAACAAAGCTGGAGACATCGTGTTACCTGATTTTAAACTATGCTACAGGGCTACAGTATCCAAGACAGCATGGTCCTGGTACAAAAACAAACACATAGACCGGTGGAACATAATAGAGAACCCAGCAATAAGACCATATGCCTACAACTATTTGATTTTTGACAAAGCTGACAAAAACAATGAGAAAAAGATTTTCTACTCAGTAAATGGTGCTGGGCTAACTGGGTAGCTATATGCAGAAGATTGAAACTGGACACCTTCTTTACACCATATACAAAAATTAACTCAAGATGGATTAAAGACTTAAATGTAAAATCCCGAACTATAAAAACATAGAAGATAACCTAGGCAATACCATTCAGGACATAAGCACAAGCAAAGATTTTATGAGGAAGACAACAAAAGTAATTGCAACAAAAGCAAAAATTAACTAATGGGATCTAACTAAACTAAAGAGCTTCTGCACAGCAAAAGAAACCATCAACAGTATACAGAAAACTGACAGAATGGGGAAAAAGATTTTGCAAACTGTGCATCCAACAAAGGTCCAATATCTAGCATCTATAAGGAACTTTAATGAATTTAAAAGAAAAAAAAACCCAACAACCCTATTAAAAAGTGGGCAAAAAGGCTGGGCATGGTGGTTCATGCCTGTAATCTCAGCACTCTTGGACACCTGAACTCAGGAGTCCAAGACCAGCCTGGGCAACCTGGTGAAACCCCACCTCTACCAAAACAATATAAAAACTTACCTGGGCATAGTGGTGTGCACCTGTGATCCCAGCTACTTGAGAAGCTGAGGAGGGAGAATTGCTTGAGTCTGGGAGGTGGAGGCTGCAGTGAGCCCAGATCATGCCACTGCATTCCAACCTGGGTGACAGAGTAAGACTCTGTCAAAAACAAAAACAAAAATAATAAAAGTGGGCAGGGGAAATTGTTGAACAGACAGTTTTTAAAAGAAGAAATACACATGGCCAACAATCACATGAAAAAAAGCTCAACATCACTGATGATTAGAGAAATGCAAATCAAAATCACAATGAGATACCATGTAACACTGGTCAGAATGGTTACTATTAAAAATTCAAAAAATAACAAATGCTGTCAAGATTATAGAGAAAAAAGAACACTTATACGCTGTTGATGGGAGTATAAATTAGTTGTAGAAGACAGTGTGGCAATTCCTCAAAGTACTAAAGACAGAAATCCCATTTAATCCAGTAATCTCATTACTGGATATATATCCAAAGGAATATTTTTAATATAAAAACACATGCATGTGTATGTTCACAGCAGCACTATTCACAATAGCAAGGACATGGAATTAACCTAAATGCCCATCAGCGATAGACAGGATAAGGAAAGTGTTATACATATACACCTTGGAATACTACGCAGCCATGAAAAAGAACAAGATCATGTCCTTTGCAGGGACATGGATGGAGCTTGAGGCCATTATCCTTAGCTAACTAATCCAGGAACAGAAAATCAAATACTTCATTTTCTCACTTACAAGTGAAAACTAAATGATGAGAACACATGGACAAATAGAGGAACATCACACACTGGGGCTTTCAGAGTATGGAGGATGAGAGGAGGGAGAAGATCAGGAAAAACAACTCATAGGTACTAGGCTCAATACCTGGGTGAGGCAATAACCTGAACAACAACCCCCATGACAGAAGCTTACCATGTAACAAACCCGCACTTGTACCCATGAACTTAAAAGTAAAAAATAAATTAAAAAAAAAAAAAACAAAGTAAAAAGCAAAACAAAACAAAACAAAATCCCAAATGGTATGGCCATTGTGGAGATAACTGTTTGGACGATCGGAGGCAGGATGGTGCACTTCCGGGTTCTTCTTCACCACCAACTCTTCCCATGTGTGCGAGAATGCAGCTGACGCCCAGGAGGGTGCAGATTAATCAGGCATGCACCAGGTGATGTCAATCCGAGGAGACCAAGATTTACCTGGTGGCACCTGCGGAGCGCCCCCCCTCCCCCGACATGCCCGTGCCCCGCCTATTGCCCTTCCACTCCTAGAAAAGTAGCTCCCAGCAGATGCGCCGGGGGCGGGCTTTCTCAGCCCCCACTCTTGTCGGGACTGAATTAGAAACACCCCCCTTCCCCCAGCTCCGGTCCCTGAAGCTAGATGACCAAAGAATAAATTTGCAGTTTTGCTTTTAGCCTTGCCTACTCGCTGGTTCTTTTGTGCCCACTCTGGTGGTCTTAGAAAAACAAATCAATAACTTGATAATTTCGTATAAAATTAAGTATGTGCTTATTGCAAAGTTAAGAAATTTACTCTTAGTTTTCTGCCCCAAAGAAAGAGAAATGTATTGAAATGCTCCTGGAAGCTTTATTCACAAGATTAAAGAAAAGAAAACAACCCAAACGTTCTTTAGCTGCTGAATAGGCAAGCAAATTATGCAATAATTTATACAATGGAATTCAACCCAGCAATAGAAAGGAAAGAACTACTGATACACACAGCAACATGATCTTGAAAATATGCTAGGTAAAAGAAGCCAGACACAAAAAACTTTCGTTTATGTGGAATTTTCAGAAAAGGCAAAACTGTAGCAACAGAAAGCAAACAGAGATCAGACCACAGTGGCCCAGGGAAATGTTAGCAAAAGAGCACTGTGAAATTTTGGGGAAATGAACATGTTCTATATCTTGGATTGTACCCTTAAAATGAGTTGATTTTTTCTTATGTAAGTTATATTTCAGTAAAGCTCTCATAAAAAGGGAATATTTATTACCATAAATAATTAGAAAAATACAGTGAAATACAATGAATCAAAGAAAAATTTATCTTATCATATAACTACTATTAAGATCTGTAGTAAACTTTTAATTGAATAATAGAAGACTGTAGAAAGTGAAAAATCGTAGTCGTGTAACTCAATGAATTTTTACAAACTGAACACATATGTATATCCATAACCTTTATCATGAAACAGAACATTGCTAGCACTTCATGCCTCCTTCTGGGTATACTTCATGGCTCCTTCTGGGCAGAAACCCTGTAATCAGTAACACCAGAGTTTAGTTTTGTCAATTTTGAACTCACTCTATAATATATAAATATATATAAATGTATATGCAAGTGAAATCACATGGAATTATTTATTTTATATATGGTTTCTTTAGCCCAAAAATACCTTTGCAAGATACATCCACATTGCATGTAATTGCAGTTTGTTCATTATTATTTTGTAGTTTTTCATTTATGAATATGATACAATTTATCCATTTTGTGGTGAATGATCATTGAGTTATTTACAGCATTGGAGTGGTAAGAATAAGATTTCTGTGAACATTCTTGTGTCTATCTTTAGATGAACAGAATGTATACTTGTTAGATATATACCTAGGAGTGGGATTGCTGCATTTACGGTATGCATATATGTAAATTTTATAGATACTTTTCAAACAGTTTATCAATGTATTGTACCAATTATACTCTCAGTTGCAACACAGGAATATTTTTATTGATCCATATACTAATGTTTTAATAATTTTTTTTACAGAATATCTCCAAGTTGATTTTTTAAATTTCTATAACTCTTAATAAAATTGGGTCCACATGTTATACAGAAAAAAAATTTTTTTAATTAAAAATAAAAAGAGACTGGGAGTGGTGGCTCATCTCTGTAATCCTAGCACTTTGGGAGTCCCAGGTGGGTGGATCACTTGAGGTCAGGAGTTCGAGACCAACCTGTTCAATATGGTGAAACTCCATCTCTACTAAAAATACAAGAATTAGCCGGGCCTAGTGGTGCACACTTGCAATCTCAGTTACTCTGCACGCCGAGGCAGGAGAATCTCTTGAACCCGGGAGGTGGAGGTTGCAGTGAGCTGAGACATGTCATTGCACTCTAGCCCGGGTGATAGAGTGAGACTCCATCTCAAGAAACAATTAAATAAATAAATAAATAAACAACAAGAAAAAGAAAATAAAAAATTTTAGATAAAAATAGTTCTTAAGTATATGTGTGTGTGTGTAAATATATAGACACATATATACACACCTATATATACATACATATATACAATCATATATACATATATAGGTATATACACATATATGCATACCTATGTGCATACCTATACATATATACATATATGCATACCTATACATATATACATAGGTGTATGTATAGGTATGCATATATGTGTGTATATATACATATACACATATACACCTATGTATATACACACACTATATATATATGTGTATATACATACACACTTGTAGTGAAAAATATAAAGTATTTTCTCTTCCGTGGAAAGAAACATACTTTAAAAAAAAGTGACAAAACGTACAAACCAGAAAGAAATAGGGTTAAAATTAGCAATTTTATTTTTAAAAATGTTAAGTTATAGCTAGTTAAATCAACATGAATACCTTAAAAGTACAATATTGAACAAAAAAAAGAGCAAATACATAGTTTGATGGAAATTTTTTTGTGTTGTTTTTGAGACAGCATTTCACTCCCCTCACCCAGGCTGGAGTGCAGTGGTGCGATCACAGCTCACCACAGCCTTGACTTGCTGGGCTCAAGTAATCCTCCCACCTCAGCCTCCCAGGTAGCTGGGACTGTAGGTGTGCTGCCATGCCCAGCTAATTTTTACATTTTTAGTAGAGACAGGGTTTTGCTGTGATGCCCAGGCTGGTCTCCAACTTCTGGACTCAAGTGATTCTCCTGCCTCCACTTCCCAAATTGCTGGGATTACAGGTTTGGGCCACTGCACCAGGCTTTAACATTTTTAAAATGAAACAATAAAGTATATGTTTTTTTTAGATAACTTGTTTTAAGTCATAAAGAAAATTTTTTAAAAATGGAATACTTAGAGAAAAATTAGTAGAGAAGTGCACAAAGGAGACTCCAAGTTTAATAGTTACATTTCTGTGTTAAGTCAGACAATGGCATATGGTGTTAATTTTATTCTTACTCATTAAACTCTACCTATAAATTAAGTATAATGTTTTAAAAAGATACTTTATTAGAACAGTTTTAGATTTACTAAAAAATTGAGGAAACAGTATAGAGAATCCACATACCCCATACCTGGTTTCTTCATTATAAATATCTTAGTTTACTATGGTACATTTTTTTAAATTAATGGACTAATATTAATATATTATCATTAACTAAAGTTCATGTTTTATTCAGAAATCCTTAATTTTTACCTAAAGTCCATTTTCTGTTCTAAGATCCCATCTAGGATATCACATTGCAGTAGTAATTATCATTAGGTTTCTCCTAGCTGTGAAATTTTCTCTGTCTGTCCTTGTTTTTGATGATCTTGACATTTTTGAGTAATACTGGTCTGGCGTTTTGCAGAATGACAATGAGTTAGATTTTGCTTGGTGCATTTGTCATGATTAGATGGAGGTTATAAGTTATTGGGAGGAAGACCACAGAGGTAGGTGCCATTTTCATCACATCATACCAAGGGCACACACTTTTAATAAGACTTATGACTATTGATGTTAATCTTGATCACCTGGCTAAGGTAATGTAGTATATACATTTTAATCCCTAATATTTTTATTATGTAGTATTTTCTAAGGTCACAAGAGCAAAACAATGTTAATTATCCATGGAGAAAGAATTCTACAATTTTTAAATTACTACTTGCTCAGCTTCTCTTCCCCAGTAGATTCTGTGTCTTCCTTTGAAACTAACTCTAGAAAGATAAATTGAGTTTAAAACTATCCATTGTTACTCCTTGTCAAACATCAATAACTTAGAAGAATAACAAATATTCATGAATGCTATTAGGAAAGAGCACTGATTTTGACCTTATAGATTGATTTCAGGTTTGTAAATTCTGTCTTAGATTTCCAATATTAGATTTCATTTTCCATGTTGTGCCCTACACATGGGGTCAGTAACCCGGGGCTTTAGTCTCCTTTAGTAGATTACTTTGTGAAAAATTCAACTTTATCCTTTAGCAGCTCCATTTTATCATTTTCCCCAGAAAAGCTCTCTCAGAAAGTCTAAGGGGGGTGGTAAGTATAACAGATACGAGGACTTGGCCTCTCCCCCTCACTCCTGGCATGCACCTGCACCTGTGTGGCAGTCATAGTTATGTCCATGTGTACTGGCAGAAGTTGCCATAGGAGCAGTTTTTGTTTCCTTTTTTTTCATACTTTAAAAAGAGCTGTACAATTTTTTTTTCTTTACCAGATTTATAGATTGTGTTATTTAGATTGCTTGAATCCATGTTTGGTGCAGAAAATGGTCTAATTTTCAAAATAAATCTTCCACTATATGTTCTCTTTTGACACTGGAACTTTAGTTCAAAAAATTCAGCAAGTTCAAATTGCAATATTGCTAGGTGACAATCAGTAAGGTAATAAGCTTCTAAATGAAGAAACTAAGCAAAAGAGACCAAACATCTTCTCAAAGATAATGCCAAATAATGTGTTAAAAAAAAAAAAAAACAGGATTAACACGTCTTTTCCTGTTTTTCTTCTTCCCACAGTAATTTAGATTTTTCACTGTGCCAAAGTAAAGCAGATAAATGTAGCTGTCTTAACATTATAAACAGTGCCTGGTGTTCATATACTGCTTCAAAGTTCCAAGCTTATTTTAGTAAAACTGAAACATCATAAAAAAGCCCCAGAGGTCGAAACATATTCCTATATAACTTAGCTCCTCTCCTCTCACTGCCTTCGTTTCTATTACCCACATTCTGCCTTGCCTGTTATCTGTTGCATGTGATTTGTATCTTAGCCATGCATTTGAATCAATAGTTTGTCAAACAGCAGTGGACAGAGTGACAGAAAGGAATGGAACCAGTGAAGAAAGAAGAAGAAAAAAGTTATTTTTTAAAAAAACCATATGCTATACTTTCTTATATCACTATCCCCATCAAACTCAGTGCAGTTTGACAACTGCCACCATACTCTTTGCAAATTCCACCATAAACCCATCATTCCACCATATTTCATTTTAATACATAAAAACTATTTTTATCTTTTCACATGTGTCAAGATTGACTGTATTAGTCTGTTCTCACGCTTTTAATAAAGACATACAAGAGACTGGGTAATTTATAAAGGAAGGGGATTTATTAACTCACAGTTCCACATGGCTGGGGAGTCATCACAATCATGGCAGAAGGTGAATGAGGAGCAAAGTCACATCTTAATGGCAGAAGGCAAGAGAGCGTGTGAAGGGGATCTCACCTTTATAAAACCAGGAGGTCTCTCGAGACGTATTCAGTGTCACAAGAAGATCACAGGAAAGACCTGCCCCATGATTCCATTACCTCTCACTGAGTCCCTCCCATGACACATGGGGATTATAAGACTTACAGTTCAAGATGACATTTGGGTGAAGACACAGCCAAACCATATCATTCATCATATCTTGATAACATTATTTTTTCTTGGGATCAACCCAGAAAACGTTTATATATTTATTTATATTTTTTTACTTTTCTTTAATGTTCACAGGAATAAAAGAGAGGACCAACATGCTCTTTGCTTTTTTACTGCTGCTTCTAGTCCAGATCTTTATTCTGCAAACATATACTAACAACTTCCTTTTTGTCATTTTTCCTAGAAAAGTTCTCTCACAATCTTTTTAGGCAATTCATTGCCATTCCTCATCTTGTTTATTGCTGTGTTTTCAATCATAATTTACTCTTTCATCTAAATTGATTTCACCACTTGGATCATAGTACTTGATATAAAGCCATTTCCTTTTATTGATTTTACTTATTTTCATGTGTTCATCAAAGAACCATAGAACATCTGCTATATGGTACTGCTTTCCCCTCAACTATAACAACGACCACATTACATCCCTGTATGCCCATGCTTCTGCCATTTCTTTTGAATTTCCCTGCTCCCTACCAAGTTTCCAAGTTATCTCCCTTCTTTGTTTCACAGCAGGATTGTAAAAATATTTTTCTACTTTAACCACATTGACATCCCTAATACACATTTATAGAAATGCATATATTGAACAATCTAAACAAACATATTCTTTAAAATCTAAATTTTTCTACCTATGAGAACTGTTCACTCAATGCTTTCTGATCCAATACTTTCCAGATCCAGTAACCTGTTTCCAACATGAAAATCTCATCTAGGATAGGCTATTCTGGCATAACAACTGAAATCTTGAATCTCAATGATATGTGAATACTTTTTTACTCACTTATGAAGACAAATACAGGTGGATATTGCTGGTGGTTTTGTTCTCTTGAGTAGTTCTCCTTGATTTATTGATTCAAGGGCCCAGTCTTACTCTGTGCTGTGGTTTTCCCCATCTTCAGGTGTGCCTTAAATGTCATCCTGGTGTCATTCAGATGAGCAGGCATGAAAGAAGCAGGGTAGAAGAAATGAAGGCATGTGCAGTCAATACAGCAGCTTTTCATTGCTTTAGACTTATCATTTTCACTCCTTTATCAAGAACTTGACTCATGGTTCAATGCAGATTGCAAAGGGATTGGGAAATGGAGCTTGTCTTTGTTCCTGGAAAAAGAAAGGTCAGTCTCTGTCACAGTGCTTCTCTAAAGGCACCTCTAAAGCACCTTCTATTTTAGCTCTCAGCAAATCGCATTGTAGTTATGGTATAGGGTCTGTTTTTTTCTCTTAATCTTTAAATTCATGAAGGCAAATGGCCAAAAATTAAACATTATCATACTCCCAGAGGCTAGAACAGCATATGCCTCATACAAGGCCACAATAAATGCTACTCATGGGTAATAACTAATTTCCTCTTGTACTGTATTAGTATTTTAAGCTGTGGACTACTTGCTATTTCTTATTCTTTGTCCCTTAGTGTCTTAGTTTGTTTTCAAAATCTCAAAACCTTCCTGTTTATTTCCCTAGATGTTTATATACTTTCATTCTACAAAAATAAAAAGTCTCCAATATATTATCAATGGTTCATGTTTTCTCAATAAACCCATTTCAGCTACTACATACATGTTTGTAACTCACTTGTCTACCAAGAGCCTTTAAATATCTCCCAATTTCCAGCCCTATATCTGTAACCATCAATAAGACAACATTTACTTTATATCCCTTGTATATACTTATTTTTTAGCATATCCATAAGACATAATTAATCTCTTTCCTACAACTCTTCTCTGTTTCATTTCCTATTTTTTGTAATAGAAGCATTGATTTCAAACTATCCAAGACCACATATACAAGAATAAGCATATATTTCAGTGAATAAAAATTTAGTCTTCACATTTTCTTAGAGGAAGCACTATTTATTTTAAAAGAATAAGATAGAAGGTAAAATCTCAGGATGTTTTCAAACCTTCAAAAGGTTATCACTAAACAAATATGTGTAAAAGTAGTCAATAAATTTGTTTTATTTTTGAGTTGCAAAAAAGACAATGCGTTTGAAACAAAAGTAAAATGCTGTGATATGACAAACAATATTTAGTTCAGTACTAATGAATTAAGCACAAGATTGAGATGTGTATGCGTGTGTGAAGCTGTGTCTTCCATGTATGTTTTACTTAACAATAGCTTCAACTTAATTTATTTTTAAATTGTTGAAACATTTATTTTTAAACTTATTGAAATAGCAGTAGAATTTTCATACATTTGTAGCTTTCTTTGCTACTATTGAGATAGTTACAGTGTATTACAACATTTCAAATTAGAAAATCTGAGTTTAAATTCTGCTTCTTCAGCTTACTATTTCTATGGAGGTGAACCTCTAACCTTCTGTATTCCATTTTTCTTTACACAAAAACTAAGAATATCATAGTAACAGTTTAAACATTAAATTATTTTGACATAGGATTTTTTCTTCTGGTACTATATTAGTATTTTAAGCTGTGGACTTTCAGTGCTGCTTTGCCAGCCAGAGACTTCCACTGCTGGCAACACCCCCATCTGGGCTCTGCTCGGTCCTGGGCTCCTAGGTGGAGGTACCTGGCCCACTCAACCATGCGGATTGCACTTGGCATGCACCCCAGACAGATCCCGTGCTCAGCCTACAGCTGGGCCAGGTGAGCCCTTGCCCAGCTGTGTTACAGATTGTTCTGTCCTGCTGCCCTGCTCAGGCCCATGGCTCTGGGACTGACCCAGCCCCACTCTTGCTTCTCATTGTGTAAGGTGGCTGCCCAGTGCTAGTGGAAGGCTAAGGGCCACAGTGTTACAGCCTTTCTTATACCTGCATTCAGTGCATCCTGAATTCTTGTCCTGTGTCCAAGAAGAATGAGGTTATGCTGACAACTGAAGGGTGAGAAGGACAGAGAGGAGTTTTACTGAGGGACATAACAGCTTTCAGCAGAGAGTGGACTCGAAGTGGGGTGGTCTATCACCCAAAAGCAGGTAGTCCTTCCACCATCCAAATGCAGGTAATCCCAACATGTGGCGGAGTCTAGGGCTTTTATGGACTCAGAGTGGGGGAGTGCATGCTGAATAGTTTGTAAGTATGCCAAAAAAAGGTTAAAACAAAGGTACCTCTAAAGGTGGGCATGACAGTGTAAAAAATCAATTAGTGAAGAGTGGGAATTTGTAAAATAGGTGAAGGGTGGAGATCAATCAGAGGAAAGTGCACCAAATGGGAAGAGAGGTTCTCAACCTAGTCTGTGGATTTATCTGGGACTTGTAGCCAGGCTTCAAATTGTCTTCAGCTTGAAGGTTGGGTTTCACTGCCCCCGTCTGCCTAGGATTTGTCTGCTTCCTGCTGCTATTGATTTTACATATGAAACATTTAAGCCTTTTTAATTTTATTCAAATTCATTTATTTATCCATTCCTTCATTCTTTCATTCATTCACCTATTCATGTATACTGTGATAATGCAGAATGTTCACCTGAGCAAATTGCTTTCTGGCAATAAATTTAGATAATACAAGCACATTCAATATTTCATCTCAACACCAAAAATCCAACATTTTCAAAGTCCAGAAAAATCTAACATTTTCAAAGCCCAGAATAAAATGTTGCAAAGGTATAGTGATTAAGTGTGTAAAAGGCACAGCTGTCTGGAGTACTTGTTGCCTTGATTCTGCATCACGTATCAAAGACTGAAATCAGGAAACCACCTTGTAAAGATGGAACAGATTTGCACAGGAATAGTTATAGCTCCTATTATGTTGTTCCCATTCACTCAGCAGTAAACAACATTCTTGATCATTTTCTCTTCAAACACTCTGCTCTTTTGATATATCATTCTTTTGATTTTTGTCTTCTTTTATTATTATTATATATATATATTTTGAGGCAGGATCTAGCTGCTGCCCAGGCTGGATTGCAATGGCACAACAATGGCTCACCACAGCCTCAACCTCCTGGGCTCAAGCAATTCTACCTCCTCAGCCTCCCACTCAACTGGAACCAAAGGCATGTAGCACCCCACCTGGCTAATTTAAAACAAAAATGTAGCAATGGGGGTCTTGCTAGTTGCTCAGGCTGGTCACAAACTCCTGGGCTCAAGCAATCCTCCTGCCTCGGCCTCCCAAAGTGCTGGGATTATAAGCACGAGCCACTGCACCTGGCCCAACTTTTGCCTTCTTCTATGCTATCTCTTGCTAGTTCTAAATTCTCTCCCAAGGTATTCCAAGTCCTTTACTTGCCTACAGCTTCCTTCTCGACTTACATGAATGCCCAAATAGTCATCTCAAACTAAACATGTCCATATAGAGCTATTAATTTTTCCTGTCTTCTCATTCTCCCCTGTTCACAGTATCCCCCCAGATTGTTTAATTTCTTTGCGCTTCTCCTCTTGGTAATTAGTAATATTATACCCACAGTTGCAAAAACAAATACTAAGATGCAGCCTTGATTTATGTATTTTCCTAATTCTTACTACAATAAATCCATCACCAAGTTCTCTCTACTTTACATTAAATATGCAAATATAATATTTGCACACATACCATATCTGTCCTTTTGTCTCTGTCTCCATTATTGCCATCCTTGTTCAGGCTGCCATCATCTCTCCCCTGAAATATGATAGCCTGTAATTGGTTTTCCTGGTTGCATACTTACCCTCTACATTACAACATCAAGACTAATCCTTATAAAATATGTATTGGATAATATCACTCTCCTGCTTACAACAATAAAAGTCAAACTACTTACCTATTGTCATGTAATAACCCATATAAAGCACTTAGCGTAGTGTCTTACACATCACAGGCCTTAAATAAACATTAGTTCTCTCTTCTCTCCCTCTTTTCTGTACACTTTTATCTCTCCACATGACCATTTGTTAGATTTAAAATGTTCTTTAAAATTGCTATTAGATGTTTTCTTAGTGCAGCTTTACCTGAATTGTTTGATGATTTTGTCTGAAGGAGTTATTAATCCCTCCATTTCTATGCTACCACAGCTCGATGATGGACTTCTGTTATAGACCTAATGGCAAAGATTTGCAATTTAAAACAGGAATGTTAGATATAAATGATGACATATATGTAATGTCCTTAAGAGCAAATCCATGTTTGACCTATTTTTGCACCCTCAGTATACGTGACATATAGTAGGTATTCACTAAAAGCTTCTTTAAACGAATAAAACACTTTACAAACCTAGTAGTACAATGGAATCATTTGTTTTCTTAAGTAGGTCATAGATAACATAGGAAAAGATGTATAAAACTAGAGAGAAAAGAGTGGGAATAGACAATCACAAAGTAACTATTCCACAGCATGACAATTCAACTTTAAAAGAGGGTGAAGGAATTATCAGAATGTTGGGAGTATGTTTAATACTTATTTAAATCAAAGTAAAAAAACTCAAGATATTTTTTAAACATATAAGCTAGGCACAGAAAGCCAAATACTATATGATCTCTTTCATGGAAGAGATTTACATGGAATCTAAAAACATAAAACTCATAGAAACAGAGAGTAAAATGGTTGTTACCAAAGGCTGGGGGCTGGAAGAACTGGTGAGATGTTGCTTAGAGGACACATTTCAGTTAGTCAGGAGGAACAAGTTCAAGTGATCTACTGTACTTCATGGTGACTGTGGTTAATAACAATATATTGTATTCTTGGAAATTGCTGAAAAGTGTAGATGTCAAGTGTTCATACCACAAAAAAAGATAAGTATCTGAGATAATGTATATATTAAATAGCTTGATTTAGCCATTTCACAACATATACATTAAGGTGTACACTGTACCCCATAAATATATATAAATTTTATTTGTCAATTAAAAATAAAGATATGTTTATAGAGAATATACAAATAGGCAGAGATAGCTATTAAAATAAACCTTTTGATGATAACAGTTTCAAATTTATAGTTAAATATGTAAAACACAGACTTCAGGGGGCAGGTAATCTGTACCTGATATCTGACTGTTATCATTATGGAGCCAGTTTTATTTGACTTCAGCATTTAATTTACTTGAGATCTGAAAGTTCTGGAGAAGTTATACAGATTATATAACCAAAATGAGGTCTAGTATTTAATAAAACTCTTCAAGAAATGTTTCTGTTGTTGCATTCTACAAATATTTTTTATTTATATTATATTATCTTAGAGATTGCCATCAGTAAGAATTTTTCTCTAAGAATGATGGAATGTTACAAGCCCCCAAAAGGCAGTTAAAATAATCAATTGAAACCTTACGTATCTCCAAAGTAAACAAATATTTATACTTAGTAAACTTAAATATAATCTTACTTTAGAAAACATTTATATTTAAATGTGTATATAACATGTACAATATAATGAAGTATAGATATGCCATGGCAATTCTTCTACCTATAGTAGATTATTATTAAACAGTTCAACAGCATAGGTCATGTCATGTTTCTATACTAAAAATAATATAGCAGTACTCTTTTTACATATGTCTTTGCTCAAAAATTCAATTTATTTAGAATAAATAGCTTAAAGGTTAATTATTCAATAATTCCTTTATTGTTTAAAATTTTGGTTAAATAGCTAGATGTATATATTTCTAATACCACAGAATAACTGATAATAATATACAAGAAAGTTTATATACAAGAAACTTTATATACAAGAAAGTTTTGCCCTAATAAATGACCCAGTAATATTACATATGGTATAACTTTTGAGGGTAAAATTTAAGATTTTTATTTTCCTATTATGGATTTAGACACATCTTAATTAAATCAATACAACATTATAATGATAATATTTGTTTTCAGAATACTTATTTTTGATTACTTAATGATCAAGAATTAGGTATATATGTCTTTTTTTACATCTTTCATGTAAAAAAGATGAAAAAAATTTTATTCTATATTTTGACACTATTGTTTTTAACAAATAAATCATAATACAATGTTTGTGTCCATTTTATAATGTTGTTTTGATTGCACTTCTTATAGAATTCAAATAAATATATTTGGTTTTCATTAAATTTGAGGATCACTTTCTCTTAATGCAGAATTTAGTAATTCAGAACTGTAATCCTTTTTTTTCCCATATTTTGTGTTCTTTCGTTTTTTTCTTTCCCTGTCTTTTATTTGATGAAATATGTCTCTCTCCCCTATTTCTTAGAGTTTTTGTAATTTTGATTTGTTTCACTACTCTTTGTTGAGCTATGCATTCTCTTTCTAATTATTCTATTTGTTAAATTTGTATTAAAAACAAAAATAGCAATGATATATTTTACATATTTATCTAATTATAAGCTCAAAGCATGAAATAGTATATACTGACTTCCATATACATGTTTATGTACATGTATATTATGAATAAATTAGTTCATCTCAAATACGAAACTTTAGCATCTTTACCATTGTTTTTTTGGAATAGTCTAGGATTTTAGACACTTCTTAATCTTGTTTTACCTTTTATGTTACATATTTTTCATTAATAGTAATATGTTGCATTATATAGGTGCTCTTGCAAAAAGTAGTTTTATTTTATGTTTCGATAGTCTCAGTGTCAACTGTGACACCGTCTGTGTTTGGCTTTCTTGTTTTGGAATACTTTATCTTGATGTGCATCTCATTGCACATTGTTATGTTTCTTAAAAGAGTATTTAAATGTTATGTGTTTTTATGATCACTCGTTTTTGCTTCATACATGCAATATTGCTTTAAACATGAAAAAATACTTGTTTTGATGTGCTTTTTATCTTTATATGTGAAAAATCTTTGCTGGCTAGTGTGTCTTTTGTCACAATCATTTCCTCCTTAATTCTCTTAATGAAATAAGAGATTATTTCATTTTCTTCTGGCATTTTATGTGGTAGAACACATCTGAATCTGTCCTCATTTTTCTTACATAGGTTTTTCATTTTCTTTTTTTGCTTGAAATTGCCAATATATATCTCAATGTGGACCTACTTATAGGTCTTTGATATTTCTTTATATCAAAGTGACTTTGATATTTCTTTATCTTTTAATATAATCATCTTTACATTTTCAAATTAACTTGTTCCTAAGGCTGAAAGAAATAAGAATGAATGTGGCTTCTTTTTCTCCTTTTCTGATTTCTATATCAAGGACACCAATCATATCTTTGTTGGCTTTCTGATATCTTCTCTCTATGATCATTCATTAATATAACCATTTTTATATATTTATTGTTTCCTCCTGTACTTTTGCGAATGTTAAGAGCTTGCTCTCCTCTCCCTTTGTTGAAACTGGGTACTATAAATTTTTTCTCTATAATTTCAGTGCGATAAGATAATACTGGTGTTGCTCTAATTGTTAATTTACAATAGTATTTTATTTCTGATATCATTTTTATTTTTCAACATCATTTTTATTTTTCTATCAATCGTCTTCCTCTTCATTAGCCTTTGTATTATATGTCTTTCTTTTTCTATATTGCAAAACTTTAATTCTTGATTTTTTAAGTATAAAATGATATCCTCTGAATTCATTTAATTTCTTGCCATTATTATATTTTTAGATTTGTTATTCTTTTACCTGTTGTCATATACATGCTTTCCTGTCTTTGTGCCACATAAATCACAAGTAAATTTAATGATTATATGTGTATATTTAAAAAAGCTTTGAAAAATATTTAAACATTTTTTGAAGACCATATAATTTTATTAACAATAACACAAAAAAGATAGTATATTGCTGTGTTAAAAATTTACACTAAATAGAAATATATTACTAAGAACTACAGCTTAAACATAAAACAACTTAGAAAAAAATTTAGAGAATTGGAATTTGGTAGATTTGGATTCATACCATGGCTCTACAACTAACTAGCTATGTGTGATAAAGTTAATCTCTCTGTGACTTCCTCACTTTCATTATCTTTAAAATAAATGTAATGAATTTATAAATAAATTATTTAAAATATAGTAAAATAAACATAGTAATTTTTATATTATACTTATAAAGATTTATAATAATATAAACAAATTTAGAGAAATGCCCGGCTCCTAGCAAATTCTAAATCAATGGTAGATAAAACAATTATTTTGTTAAAAAGTATTGAAAATGAATTAATTAATTCTGAAGTCTGAAGTACCACATATTTATTTCTTTTTGCTATCCTACAGTTTCACTTCTTATTATTTATTTTCTCTTCTTAATTTAGATTCTTTCCAAATCTTTTGTATTTCTTAATATTATGACTTCTGTTAAACTTTGCACATAAAACGAATTCATTATATACATATACATATGTATATACATATTCTTATTTCCATGCAGTTAAAAATATGTCCCTATAAAACTATTGGTTTATAAGACAGATGATTACAAAATGGGGGGAAACCACTGGTTAAAAAAATCATCTAATTTTTCCAAGCTTAGTAACATATCAACCAAGAGCAGATGGGGAGAGAATTTTGTATCCCTCCCTTTACTGACTAAATTTGCATCTTCAGTAAAACGTAAGTTTTTGTTTTGACAAAGGCTTCAATAATCCCCCCTACCCTCCACCTCCCAACGCATGCCAGAAGCTGTATTGTACCTGACAGCTGCTGGTGATAGTGCATGCAACCTTTCCTGGGTAATTAAAGAATACAAGCTTTAACCCTTTCCCTATATAGACTCAATAGTATCAGAATAGCTCTGATGAATGGGACCAGATTCTAACTTGTTCAAGAAAGGAAAGGAGTTTCTTGGTAAAGAAAGGAAAACAGGGCTCTACAAGGAAGAACTAATTAGGCATCAGAGGATGAGTTTGGAGTGAAGGCTTGGATAAAAATTGACATTCCTATCATAGGGAAAGTGGAGCAATGGGGCTGGTCTCAAGTGTAGCATATGGCACAAAAACTTCAACCTAACTTCTTTAGATCTGTGGGTGTGTATAAAAATAATAGCTGTTGGCCAGGCATGGTGACTTATGCCTGTAATCCCAGCACTTTGGGAGGCCAAGGCAGGTGGATGACTTGAGGTCAGCAGTTCGAAACCAGCCCGACCAGCATGGTGAAACCCCATCTCTACTAAAAATACAAAAAATTATCCAGGTGTGGTAGCAGGCGCCTGTAATCCCAGGTACTCAGGAGGCTGAGGCAGGAGAATCGCTTGAACTTGGGAGGTGGAAGTTGCAGTAAGCAGAGTTCGTGCCATTGCACTCCAGCCTGGATAACAAAAGCGAAACTCTGTTCCAAAAGAAAAAAAGAAAAGAATAATGGCTGTCTAGATGAAATAAAGAGCGGAAGCACTGAGAACTTAGGCCCTCAGTGGTGTGGGATTACTATAGGAGGAGTATGTTATCCTAGCAGAAGAGAATGCTCCCTTTCCCACATCCCTTTTGCTTCTCTCAGGGAAGGTGTGAAAAAGGTTCTCTCCCATCTCCCAGAGATGTATTTTTTTGAGAAGTTTCATCCCCCCAGCAGACTTCAGAGAATAGCTTTTTGCTTTAGCTTTACTTCTGGTAATGATAAAGATGTTTCAGTTCTCTCTCTGAGAGGTGCTTGAAATGAGAGATACTGAGCAGATAATGGTACTGATCCTCCTTCTGGAAATAAATTGGCAATGATTTGGATGTGGCACAAGATACAAGCTGAGGGTATCTCATAAATCAACAACTAATCTTCAGTGTGATTGTGTAAGTGGAAGGACTCATTAATTTAAAAACAGCCTCTAATTCTGCTTGTAGTTTCTCCATTCTTAAGTCAATGTATATAAATCCCAGCGTCAATAAAGAGGCCGAACTGATCAATCGGAAAGGAAATATAGAAGTAAGTATTGTAATGAGACTATCTACCCTTTGATGGGTGACCTTGAGTGAAGAGAAGGGCAATTTCACAGTAGCAAGATGAGGACTTAGAGTTATAGCAATTGAATTTATTGAGATAAAAAATACTAATAGCTAACATATATTGAGTTCTCAGTGTGTCATCATCATCCTAAGTCTTTTGCTTTTATGTAATAATTTTTAATCCTTTTTTACCTCTCATTTTAAAGATGAGAACAAGAAGACGTAAAGAGTGTCACCAAGGTCTTGGCAAGTTTGCCAAGGTCTCATATCTCCTAATCTGCATAACTGAGATTTGTGCAAAGAAAATGTGGTTTCTGAGCTTGGGTTTTTAACCACTGTTACAGACTGAACTGTGCCCCTTCAAAATCCTATGTTGAAATCCTAACTCCCAGTACTTCAAAATACGACTGTATTTGGAGATAGGATATTTAAAAAGGTAAAATAAGATCATTAGTGTGGGTCATAATCCAATATGTCTTGTGTTCCTATAAGAAAACACAAAAAGAACATAGACATGCAGAAAGTTCATGTAATAATTGGTATTTATTATTATTGCTATAATAATTATTAAACAATGAAAAGAGTGAGAAAAGAATTCTGCCATTGAAAATGGACTCTTATTGCACTTATGCAAACAACTATATTGCCATAAGAATATTCACCAATAGTTTCCAGTTTCTAGAGCAGCCAGGCAGGGAAAAACAAACATGCTCCAAGTCTTGATCACAGGAGTATACCTTACTTAATTATTATTATTATTATTATTATTATTATTATTATTATTATTATTTTGAGATGGTGTCTCACTCTGTTGCCCAGGCTGGAGTGCAATGGTATGATCTCAGCTCACTGAAAGCTCCACCTCCGGGGTTCACGTCATTCTCCTACCTCAGCCTCCGGAGTAGCTGGGACTACAGGTGTCCACCACCACGCCTGGCTAATTTTTTTGTATTTTTAGTAGAGACGGGGTTTCACCATGTTAGCCAGGATGGTCTCGATCTCCTGACCTCATGATCCACCCACCTCAGCCTCCCAAAGTGCTGGGATTACAGGCGTGAGCCACTGCGCCCCGCCTACCTTACTTAATTATTAAAGACCATAAATAGTTCAAAGTTTCACGTTATGCACATGTACCCTAGAACTTAAAGTATAATAAAATAAATAAATAAATAAATAAATAAATAAATAAAAAAAAAAATAAAAAAAAAGTAAAAAAAAAAAAGAAAAAGGCATACAGTTCAGGAAGGAAGAAATAAAACTGTATTTTCAGGCAACATGATCATGTATGTAGAAATTCCTAAGGAATCGATTAGAAAAATGACTAGGATTCATAAGAGAATTTAGGAAGGTTGCAGGATGCAATGGTAATATAAAAAATTTAATTTTACTACTATATACTAGGAATAAGTATTGCAAAATGAAATTTTAAAACAACACTTATCTATGGTAGTACCAAGAACATGAAAAGCTTAGAAACAGATATAAAATGCTATAAAGATCTTTACACTGAAAACTAAACCATTGCTGAGAGAAATGAAGGAAAATCTAAATAAATGCAGAGATATTCCATATTATGGGTCGGAAGACTCAATATTATTAAGATGTCAAGTCTTCCCAAATTGATTTATAGGCTTCATCTTCACTCAGAATCCAAACAGGGCCAGGCACGGCGACTCACGCCTGAATCCCATCACTTTGGGAGGCCGAGGCGGATGGATCACTCGAGGTCAGGAGTTGGCGACCAGCCTGGCCGACATGGTGAAACCCTGTCTCTACTAAAAATCCAAAAATTAGCCAGGTGTGGTGGTGTATGCCTGTAATCCTGGCTACTCGGGAGGCTGAGGCATGAGAATCGCTTGAATCCAAGAGGCAGAGGTTGCAGTGAACTGAGATCATGGCCCTGCACTCCAGCCTGGGTGAGAAGAGTGAAACTCCATCTCAAAAAAAAAAAAAAAAAAAAAAAATCCAAACAGAAACAGACTTTTTTTTTTTTTTTTTTTTTTAAAGAAATTGACAAACGAATTCTAAAAGTTATATGGAAGTGAGAAGGACCTAGAATAGCCAAAAAAGTTTTGAAAAAAAAAAGTTGGAGGATTCATACCACTTGATTTAAAGACTCATTAAAGAGCTATAGTAGTCAATATAAAATGTCATTGACAAAAGGAGAGAAAGATTGTTAAATGAAATAAGATAGTTGAGAAATAGACCCACACACATTCAGTCAATTTTTAACAAAGGTGCCAAGACAGTCCAATGAAGAAATAATAGTCTTTTCAACGAATTGTGCTAGGGACAATTGGATATCCATGTGGAAATAAATGAACTTCAACCCATGTATTAAAAAAAAAAAAAAAAAAAGTTTCTTTGACTCTGAAAAACAAAACATGGATCAGCAATATTCCAAGCAAAGGTTAAAAAGATTTGTTCAGCTTTTTTTTTTTTTTTTTTTTGAGACGGGGCTTCACTCTTATCACCTAGACTGGAGTACAAAGGTTTGATCTTAGCTCACTGTAATCTCTGCTTCCTGGGTTCAAGTGATTCTCCTGCCTCAGCCTCCCAAGTAGCTGGGATTATAGGCATGTGCCAGCATGCCTGGCTATTTTTTTTTTCCTTTTTATTTTTTGCATTTAGTAGAAACAAGGTTTCGCTATGTTGGTCAGGCTGGTCTTGAACTCCTGACCTCAGGTGATCCACCTGCCTCGGCCTCCCAAAGTGCTAGGATTAAAAGTGTGAGCCATCGCTTCCAGCCTGATTTCAGTTTCCTGAGTTCAGTCCATTTAGTTAACTCTAGTTTTGTTTGATATTCGTGAGCATTTCAGCTTCTTGTGAGCCCTGTACATTTTCCTTTATTCTAATGTTACAATTTCCAAAGTTATCAGAAACCTGTGTTTGAGAGCACCTGTTGAAGTTCTATAGCTTGTTATAAATCATCTTTGAAAAGGATTAAAACAAGACAACAATTGTCTGTGAACACCAAAATGTCCAGGGTAGTTACAGTTAGAAACACGATTGAAGTTTTGTTATCTCCGTGGATTACAATAACTTAACATAACAACCTTAATTATGATTGATAGCATATACTCAGCCATTGGAATTCTAGAAATCCCATAAAATTTTGAAACATATATTAGGATTATTCACCAAGATATAACCTAAAGAAGATTGAGCATAATTTTTGCAATCCCATGGACCTAAGCATGTCAAATATTCCTGTTTACCTCTCTTTTCTGGACACTTCAGGAGCTCTCTGACATATTTGAAAAGTCAGGTGCCAGGGAAGACAATTTTGAAACTGAGGTTTGATTTTGGGAAGGCTGCTAAATGTTTGAGGTTTAAAGAACTTGATACAATGAAATAGAATTCCAGATTACCCTAAGTTATTTATTTTGCCAAAATCATGACTCAGAAATTTTAAAGAAGCAAAAACCTGTTATAACCCTTTACAAATGTGCCAAAGAGCAGATTAGCACCTGAGGAAAATCTTGTTATGCTTTTATTTCAATTTACAGAAAAACCAAATAATACCCTTTGCTGAATCTAGTCAGTATGTTCACACAGAGAACCTCTTCTGCAAGATTAATTTCCACAGTTCTCCCAGCACTTCTTTGAACCTTCAGCTTTTTCCTAATTTAACTCAAAACAATTCTTTAACCCCAGGCAGAAGTTTACATTTCCATGCCTTCTTAAAACCTTTTATTAAAAAACACATTTTACTATTCTTACTCACCTTGCATGTAAATATATTTCGAGTAGTTTCAACTCCTAGCAATTTTGAACTTTAAGGTAAAACTTGGAAAGTTGCTTTAATCGTGTGCTAACTGCAGCCAAGGCGTGCCTTCTTAGTTAGGGGCGTAGTTAGTGCCACATGTCTTTAGGCCTCATCAACTGTGAAGCCAGCAAGTCAAATAGTTCTCAAAACCCAAAAAGCAGTTTGTAACTTCAAAACACTTAGCAAACCTTGCATCTAACCTTCATTTTGCCAATAATCTTTTCTTTCTTTCTTTTTTTGAGACATAGTCTTGCTCTGTCGCCCAGGCTGGACTGCAGTGGTGCTGTCTCGGCTCACTCCGCCTCCCAAGTTCAAGCTATTCTGCTGCCTCAGCCTCCTGAGTAGCTGGGACTGCAGGTGCATGCCACTACCCTGGCTAATTTTGGTATTTTTAGTAGAAACGGGGTTTCACTACGTTGGCCAGGCTGGTCTCGAGCTCCTGACCTCAGGTGATCCACCCACCTTGGCCTCACAAAATGTTGGGATTATAGGCGTGAGTGAAGCCCTTTAAGAGACAAGGGACCTGCCTGCCAAAGTGTTGGGATTATAGACGGGAGTGAAGACCTTTAAGAGACACAGGACATGCAAATACTGAATCTGAGAAGGCTCATTCCCTAAGGCAGGATTGCTAAACAAATCCTTGCCACCAGAGTTACAAGCTATGGCCTCAGGATGTAAAATAAAATAGAGGATTTATTTCACAACCAAAACTTTGCAGAGCATACAGTGATGGTTGGAATTTTTTTAAAGTAAACCACAATGTATCAGAGAGTATGCTATAAGAGCAATGAGTCCAAGAAATATCAGAGCCACGAGAAGTAAATAGGGGGTCCTCTATCCAAGAAACTTTAAAAGCTATAGAAAAGAACACAAAGGAAAAAAACTCTCCAAAGCATGTAATTATTTAAAGATTTAACTTTTTATAACTGTCTTTTTAACATTTCTAAACTTACATGGTGAACAATAGCATATGTTCAGACAATGGAAAATATAAAATTCAACAACTGCTATATTTTTATAAAATAAAATTGACCATTTACTATTTGGCATATTCAAAAATTATGTAATAGATGCCATATTCGAGATGGCTGGTAATTTTAGCACAGAAAATAGAACAAAGACAACCAAATCTATGCTCTTATAATAATAATAATTTTTAAAAAGCCTCATGTCTTTGGTTTCACTTATTTGTGTATAGAACTTCTAATTAGTAAAATTGCCAATATATTTTTATGAATCCTTAACACAGATTTCAAATGTATAAATGGTATTTAAATGCAATCCCAAAATTTTAAAATATTCAAAATATGATATTCAGAAGGTAGTAGTATGTGCTTGCAAAATCTACTCATTTTCTCTTAACATTTTGGAGGTGAAATCTTTTACTTCTGTACAAAAAAAACCATAATCTTTAATTTGGGCTGGGAGTCCCAATCTTTAACTTAGCTACATGTGGTCAAGTTGCATGGCTCCCTAACAGAAATGATTATTATCCACCCCCACACAAAAACCCCACACACCCCAACAAACACACACACAACATGACATCAGAAAAATCTTTGGATTTTATGTAATATACATATTCAACATAATATACAATTCATCTAAAGCTGTTTATAAATTTCTACCTGTCCAATATTCAAGTAAAGACACAGATGATTCAACTATGAGGTATATCGGTGAAATGTGTTCTCTCCAGTGTTATTTGTCGTTATGTTTAAATGATATGCAAGGAAGAAGTCAGAGCTAACGATAAATCTTTATTTTCTCTCCTTTCTTACTCATCATGCACACAGACACATCTACACACACAACATAAAATCTGCACAGACACATCCACACAGTTACAAGCATTTATATAGACACAAACACAAACACACACACTAATTAATAGCCGCATATTCCTCAACTAATACAATTTTTCTTAACTTTCCACAGTGCCCCCTAGTTGTTCTAGTCTGCTAGACAGTCATTATAAGAAATAATTATTCCACAGTTTGAACATATAAGTATAGATATTCTTAGGCTAACAGATTACCATCTTGCCTGATTTAAAAATACAAAAACCAAACTCAGTCTCAAAGTGGACAATGTCAGATGCCACTCTTGGTTTTGAATATTACTTTCTCCTAGTTAGGGTCACGGATGCACGTTTTTATTTCAACTTTAAGCTATGAAATGTAAAGCTATTTACGAAAATATATGAGAGTTCTATTGTTTGAGTTATAAAGTAGACGCTGATCTGAAGAATAGAAAGAGATTTCTAACTGTGCTCTCCAGAAACTGAAACCTGGTTGTATGAAGAGTGAGTGTTCTTTCTCTGGAAGTATTCAAGCAGAAACGGCACAGTCACTACTCTTAAACCTTTCTGAAGGCATCAATCCATGAGGCAGCCAGTTAAATGAGATGCCCTCAGAGGTTACTTCCAAACTGTAGTTTCTATAATTCTACCAATTTCTCCTGATTTTAACATCTCAACAGTTTATCAGAGCGAAGTGTCTTCTAACATGATCGCTTTGCCTAATTATTTTTAGAACAGGTGAAGTTATATATACATAAACATTTTTTAAAAAGAGAAGACATTATTATCTCTAATTATTTACATATGACTTTTCTAACTGAGACTAAAACATTTTTTTTGGAATTGTGTATGTATGTTTTTTAAGAATATAGTTTTTAAGTTAAAGTAAGACATCTGACCCAATTATTTGAGAGCAAGTAGATATTCAAAGAAAGAGTTTAGATCTTTACAATTTCTTTTCAGATGGAAGAAACATTAGTAACTCCTCCATTCTGTTCAGAGTAAGCAAAAGTAGTTGTATATTCAACATGTTCTGTTAATGAATTAATTGGGAAATACCTTTTAGTTTTTGAAATGCCAGGATTTGTGAGGTTGAAGCATAGAAGTTTTTGAGGAAGGCGAAATGAAAAGGAGCCCTGACTGCCTGAGGTGGAGATGAAAAAGTATGTTAAAAACATTCAAAAGGAACAGAAAGGCAGAGACAAGCATAAGTGGATTTTGTAATAGGATTGCTGAGGTAGGTTCATGTTCAAAATCATATGAAGCATTCTGTTTTCTTGGTTACTGGTTAGCAAGAGATATTTTATAGAGAACTCATTTGCAACCATGCACACCTTTTTAATTAATAAAGAATATTCATGTTTTAGAATATCAAGCAAGGAAAATTGCAAAGACAAGTCATTGTTTTCTACATAAAGATAAAGAAACTGTTTTGTGCATAAATTCAAGAAGATTGAGAGTATCCTGTTCTATCTGCATAATGCGGCATTGAGCAAGGTATGGAGTTTTTATTGCTTTTTCCATTGTTATTTTGAAAAGCATTTAGAAAAAAAAAAAAAATACATACCAGTCTGAGTTTCTTTCCACAGGACTCAAATGACAATCTTGCTCAACGGGTCTTAATGCTTTATAGATTATTTTTGTGCATTCTCATTGTATTCTTGGAGTACATTACTTATCAATTGTGTTCAAGATACTTCCTACAGATATTTTATCTCTTCATGAAGACAGTAAACTAGAAATTTTATGTCATTCGTTCTTTTTCTTATTTATTTCTCCAAAATTCATAAAATATTGCTTTATTGTCATTCTATCTGCTTTATTAACCTACCCATAATGTCATATTTTTCTCTTTCAAAAATAATACTAAGTTAGCCACACAAAATATACCTCTAAACATGTATATAACTATCTACATATACCATACTAGATTCATTCATGGCTGGTAAGTAATATGATCTTGCCATTATAGCCAAAGAAGCATGAAGCATAACTCATCCTTCTTTACAGTGAAGACTTCTCAAAGGCTAGAGTCACTAGTTTTCATCTCTTCACAGAGATTACCATGGTCTGCTTAAGTATCATTTGCTGAATTTAATCAGAGTAACACTAGAATTAGTTAATGGCTGTGAAAACTAGGAAATAGACTTTAATTCTTTACATGGCAAAAGTATATAGTTCATAAACCTTTCAGTTCTATTTTTCTATTTCTCTGTATCGGTAAGTGCCAGCCATAGGTCCTTAAGTTTATCGCAGTTAACAATGGAGGATATTGGTAAGTTATGAAGGCATAGATTCCCCAAGGTTTAGCTTTAAAGGTATCCATACATTTAATGGTCATTCTTGATTATATGTGTCTGCTCATCAGGAACTATTATGGCTCAGTGCTATTTAGTAAATTCCCATGGTTTTTAACTATTTACTTCTGGAATCCAAGAACTTTGAAACTTCTCTTTATTTTGTGGCTTTCACTGAACTATGTACCATAAAATATACACTAATTAAAACATAATGAATTTGTATACTCTACTTAGTTTAGTAAATTGAGTATAAAATGAATATACCATGTATGTATAGATTAGATGTAGAAGTATACATACATATGGTAGTATGTATACTACAATAGAAGAGTGTCCACTATTTACATTTTAATATACAATATTTTCTAACACAATTTAGGTGTGTATATATGTGTATTTGTGTGTGTGGTGTGTGTGTATTTTAAAACACTACTAAACTCTCTCCAAAAGACCTTAGTGATTTAAACTTCAAGCACTGACATTTCAATATTTATTTTTATTTTGTATTATTAATGTTAAACCAACCAAAACTATACATTTGCCTTTGTGTAAATAGATGGTGGTATCACTGAAATTTTAGTAATTTCATGTGTTCGTATTAATGCTAGTCTCCTTTGCATTCCAAATCTCCCTGATCCTAATCTAACCCAGCACATATACAAACATAGGCTTGTGAATGTGCACATTCATATAGGAGTCCAAAATAGGCAGCTTTCTTCATATAAACAAAAGATGCTAAGAATTCTTATTATATGTTGCTTTATTTATTCTTATAATTTGAAAGGTGATGTTGTTATAGAAAATTGTCTAACTAGAATTTTTATTTTGCAATTTCCTTGTGCCCACAAGTAAAATACCAATATCTCTATATATTCAATATTGGATTTATGAAAAAGAAGAAATAGTAAAAAAAAAAAAAAAAAAAAAAAAAAGGAAGATACTAAAAAATTTAGTAATTTCCCCAAACTGAAAAATCTGTATTTCTGTGCAACAGCCTCTTTCAATAACAGATATATGAAAATATAATCCTATTCACTCTGTCAATGAGATATTAAGAACTGGAAATGCCTGAATGACTCTAAGAATTTGAAATTCAGATTTTATCTATCTCAATTTAATATTCACATAAAAATGCAAATTCCAACTGTATTTTAAGTATTGGTAAACATTTTTGAGTGTTTTCAAACACTTATTTGTGAAGGTTTTGCTTTTATGTTGTGATAATGTCTCATTATTTACTTCATTGGGTCATTAGAGGAGGTATATATGGTCGCATAATGTATTTTAAGTGTATCTCAGAGCTGACACTGATTTGTTGAATCATATATGGTAGATACACACTGTAAGCTAACTATGTTAATAAACTATACTATTATTCAGGATTCTAGTCTGTGGAGAGAAGTGACAGGGTTCTGCAGTGTAACCTTTTCAAGCATTCTAGAATAATTAAATGATGAAGGAAGGGAGTAGCCCACTTAATTGAAAGCTATGGCTATCTGTCTTTTACGCACCAGCATAAAAAAGCAAACCAAACAACTGGCACTGTTTTATGGGTATGTCATAGAGGTTAGTAAATGAAATAGTGGAAATTAGGGAATTTGCAATTTCCTAATGACATAAAATATAGAAAACTTTTTCATAAGCTTGCTTGTGCCTCTGTATGTTTTCTTTAGTGAGGTGTCTTTTTAGATTTTTGGCTTGCTTTTTGAATTGGGTTCTGTTTTTTATTGTTGGGTCTTAAGAGTCCTTTATAGATTGTGATATGTGTTTTTGCAAATATTTTGATTTTTGCAAAACACATGGCTTGTCTTTACCTTTTCCTAAAAATGTGTTTTCAGAGCAGAAGTTTTTAATTTTAATGAAATTCAGTTTATCAAAACAGACCTGCCTCATTTAATTGGGCTTTGCTTTATTGCCCTTCACATATCGGCTTTTTAGAAAATGAAAGTTTGTGGCAACCCTGCACTGAGCAAATCTATCAGTGCTATTTTCCCAATAGCATGTGCTCACTTTGTGTCTCTGTGTGACATTTGGGCAATTTTCACAATGTATCCAACATTTTCATTGTTACAATATGTGTTATAGTGATACGTGATCAGTGCTTATTAATGTTACTATTGTAATTCTTCGGGGGTACCATGAACTGCACTTACATAAAACAGTAAATGAATAATAAATGTTCTGTACCTTCAGACTGCTTTACTGACTGGCTGTCTCACCTCCTGCTTGGACCTCCCTATTAACCAAGACACAATAATATTAAAATTCCGTCAATTAATAACCCTACAGTGGTCTCTAAATGTTCAAGTTAAAGGGAGAGTCACACGTCTCTCACTTTAAATCAGAATCTAGAAGTGATTAAGTGTAGTGAGAAAAACACGTGAAAAGCTGAGATAGGCTGAAAGATAGGCCTTGTGTGCCAAATAGCCAAGTTATGAATGCAAAAGAAAAGTCCTTGAAGGAAATTAAAAGTGCTACTTTAGTGAACATAGGAATGATAAGAAAGAGAAACAGCTTTCCTACTGATATGGAGAAAATTTTAGTAGTCTCAATAGAAGATCAAACCAATCACAACATTCCCTTATTAGGCCAAAGCCCAATCCAGAGCAAGGCCCTAACTCTCTGCAATTCTATGAAGGCTGATAATGGTGAGGAAGCTGCAGAAGAAAAGTTTGAAGCTAGCAGAGGTTGGTTCATAAGTTTCAAGGAAAGTGGTCATCTACATAACATAAAAACACAATGTAAAGGAGCAAGTACTGATGTAGAAGCTATAGGAAGTTATCCAGAAGACCTGGGTAGCTAAGATAAACAACTAAACAACAGGTTTTCAATACAGATGAAATAGCCTTCTATTGGAAGAAGATGCCATCTAGGACATTCATAGCTAGAGAGGAGAAGTCAATGCATGTTTTCAAAGCTTCAACGGATAGGCTGACTCTCTTGTTAAGGGCTAATAAAGCTGGGGACTTAAGTTGAAGCCAATGCTAATTTTCCATTCTGGAAATCCTAGGATCATCAAGAATTATGACAAGTCTACTTTGCCTGTGCTCTATAAATGGAAAAACAAATCCTAGGTCACAACACATCTGTTGACAGTATGGTTTACTAAAGATTTTAAGCCTACTTTTGAGAGTTACTACTAAAAAAAAATCCTTTCAAAATATTACTGCTCATTGACAATGCACCTGGTCATGCAAGAAGCCTAATGGAGATAAACAAGAGGATTAATGTTGTTTTTTTTTTTGTTTTTATGCCTCCTAATACAACATCTATTCTGCAGCCCATGGATCAAGGAGTCATTTAGACTTTCAAGTATTTGTATTTAATAAATACCTTTTGTAAGGCTTGTGAACCCAAAACATCTGAGACAGGTCTCAATCGATTTAGAAAGCTTACTTTGCCAAGGTTAAGGATGCACCTGTTACACAGCCTTATGGGGGTCCTGATGACATGTGCCCATGGGTATAGCTTTCTTTTCTACATTTTAGAAAGATATAATACATCAATCAATACATATAAGATCTACAGTGGTTGGACCTGGAAGGGCTAAGGGGTGAAGTTCTTGGGTCATAGGTAAATTTTAAAATTTTCTGATTGGCAATTGGTTGAAAGAGTTATTATTGGTAAAAAGGAATGTCCGGGTTAAGATAAGGGGTTGGGGCTGGGCATGGTGGCTCATGCCTGTAATCTCAGCACTTTGGGAGGCTGAGGCAGTCAGATTGCCTGAGGTCAGAAGTTTGAGATGAGCCTGACCAACATGGTGAAACCTCTTCTCCACTAAAAATACAAAAATTAGCCAGATGTGGTGGCAGGCACCTGTAATCCCAGCTGCTCAGGACACAGAGGCAGGAGAATTGCTAGAACCCGGGAGGTGGAGGTTGCAGTGAGCTGAGATCATGCCACTGCACTCCAGCTTGGGCAACAGAGCAAGACTCCATAAAAAAAAAAAAAAAAAAAAAAAAAAACCTGATAAGAGGTTAGGGAGACCAAGGTTTTATCATGCAGATGAAGCCTCCAGGTAGCAGGCTTCAGAGATAATACTTTGTTAATGTTTCTGATTAGACTTAAGTTCTGCATTGACATTAACTCTTGAGGAGTATAATGAGGTATGTCCAACCTCTTACTCCATCATGGCCTGAACTAGATTTTCAGATAAATTCCAGAATACCCTTAGCCAAGAGGAGGGGTCCACTGAGGTGGTTGGGGGGGGGGCGGTGCTTAGAATTTCATTTTTGGTTCATAGACTATAGCTGCTATAGATAGTGATTCCTCTGATGGATTTGGGCAAAATAAATTGAAAATCTTTTGAAAGGGATTCACCACTCTAAACACCATTAAGAACACTTGTGATTCATGGGAGAAGGTCAAAATATTAACTTTGACAACAGTTTAGAAGAAGTTGATTTAAACCCTCATGAGTAATTTTCAGGAGTTCAAGATTTCAGTGAAGAAAGAAACTGCAGAATTGTAGATGGAGCCTGAAGATATGACTGAATTGCTACAATCTCATGATCAAAGTTGAATGCATGAGCAGTTGCCTCTTACGGATTAGCAAAGAAAGTTGTTTCTGAAATGGGATCTATACCTGGTTAAGACACTGTGAACATTGCTGAAATTACAACAAAGAATTTAGAATATTTTCTAAGCTTAGTTGATAAAGCAGTGGTAGGGCTTGAAAAGATTGACTCCAGTATAGCAAGTTCTATTATTGAAACTGCCATTGCAAAATCATAACTGAGAAAGTTATTTACAGTGAAAGGGATCTGACCTAATTGAATCCATCTTGCTTCTAACAGCCAAGCCATCCTTATTCATTCATGGGTGTAGGCCAAACTAACTTTGAGAGTAACTTAGTTTATAGTTTAGCTTTGAAACCAAATTGGTAACAGTCCTGTTCCAAAACAAACCCACTTCCTGCCTGGGGACTGGACTGGCTTTGCAGGACTATCAAATTAGCCACAAGATTAGAAATTATGGTTTAGGAGTCATGCAGCTGGAGGCCACAAGATTCTGACCCTCCTGAAATTGCTCCTACAGATAACATCACTATTGTAAAACCTAAGATGAGTGCTTAAGATATTTTGCAGGCTCTGCACTTGATGGATCAGCTGTCACTACTCAGATCGATACACTTGTTCATCTGGAGTTTTGGCCCCCATAGAGCAACTGACTCAGCGCAAGAGGACAGTTTTGACTCCCTATGATTTCATCTCCAACCCAACCAATCAGCACTTCAGATTAACTGGCCTCCTACCCACGGAATTATCTTGAAAGACTCTAATTCCAAAATTTTCAGGGAGACTGATTTGAGTAATAATAAACTCCAGTTTTCCTTACAGCTGGCTCTGCATGAATTATTTTCTCTTTGTTGCAATTCTCCTGCTTTGATAAATTGACTCTGTCTAGGCAGCAGGCAAGGTGAACCTGTTGGGCAGCTACACTATGGGTAAAACACTACCAAACAGCTTTGCATGCTACATGTAAATCTTTTGTTAAAGGAAGAGTAAAGTAATATGCCAAACTCCACTGCTGGCTTTTTGTTAAGAAATTTTCGGTACCAGTACCATGCTGTTTTGGTTACTGTAGCCTTGTAGTATAGTTTGAAGTCAGGTAGCGTGATGCCTCCAGCTTTGTTCTTTTGACTTAGGATTGTCTTGGCAATGCAGGCTCTTTTTTGGTTCCATATGAACTTTAAAGCAGTTTTTTCCAATTCTGTGAAGAAACTCATTGGTAGCTTGATGGGGATGGCATTGAATCTATAAATAACCTTGGGCAGTATAGCCATTTTCACGATATTGATTCTTCCTATCCATGAGCATGGTATGTTCTTCCATTTGTTTGTGTCCTCTTTGATTTCACTGAGCAGTGGTTTGTAGTTCTCCTTGAAGAGGTCCTTTACATCCCTTGTAAGTTGGATTCCTGACAGAAAGAGTCATATAAAGAATGCAGAGGCATTCATGTGCTATAGCTTGGAGCTAAATGAAGTTACAAGTAGTAAAAAGCTTTCAGAGGTGAGTATAATTCTTACTAAGTGTTTGCAAGCTTTCAATAAAGAAAAAAGAAAGAAATTTTCATAACCACCCAGCCTTCAGCAACCTCTACCCTGATCAGTCAGCAGGCATCAACATGGAGGCATGATCCTTTACCAGCAAAGAGATTATGATTTGCTGAAGGCTCAGGTGATTATCAGCAATTATTTTTGGCAACAAATTATTTTCTAATGAAGTTTCGTACTTTTTAAAACATAAGGCTGTTACATACTTAATAGGTTACAGCATAGTGTTAACATAATTTTAATATGCACTGGGAAAGCAAAAAGCTTGTATGGCTCACTTTATTGTAATGTTTACTTTATTGTGGCAGTTTGGAACCAAACCTGCACTATTTTTTAGCTATGCCTGTTTTTTTTTTTTTTAAATTCCATGTTCCTTTGGGCTTATGTTTAAGACTCTACACCCAACACAGATTTTCTCCTATGCTATCTTCTAGATTTTTATGGTTTTTTCATTTTACATTTAAGTCTATAAGATACCTTGTTATTTTTTGTAAAAACTGTCTAGATTCATTTTTTAAAAAATTTCATTGGATGTGTATTTGTTTCAGTTCCATTTATGAATTAAATGACCTTGTTCTAGCAAAAATAAGGTCAATTGAGGTGTGACAGAAGAGCTTCCCTTGAGGACAGGCTTCTGTTAAGGAGGACAGAAAGCTCTGAGTGCATTTCAAAATGGCTACTTTTCCCTTCCCTCTGCTGGAAACAGGAAGGGATATTTTTTTCTCATCTTCTCCGTAAGAATCTATTTAGGCTCCTGAAGGTAAGACTCATGATAGTGTTGTGATTCTCAGTACAAATTTTCCTTGACACACAATTGGGTTACATCTTGATAAACCCATCATAAATCTTATAAATTGAAAATGTATTTAATACACCAGACCTACAGAACTTAGCCTTGTTCACCTTAAATGTACTCAGAACACTCACACTAGCCTATAGTTAGGTAAAATCACCTAATATATATATATATTGTGATGGTTTTGCAACGTTGTGAAGTTGTAAAATCATAAGTTGATTGCCCTTCTCTCCAGTTTCTATGGTGGCAGCTTGCCCTGTGACAGCAATTATTAAACAGATTTAAGAAGAGTTGTTCTTTTTCAAATTGTTCCATTATTTTCTTGTTGTGAGAATGAGAGTGAGAACTTCCAAGTCCCAAAACAAGAAATCCATCTTACTTTTTACCATAGTCTTGACAGTAACTTCTGGGTAACCTTATGTAAATCAGTGACATTGACTTCTAGGTTTTGTTTGTATAAATAAAAATTGGCCAAGATCAATATTTTCAAAATAAGCTTTATGATATTTTAGGAGACTTTAAAACAGAACACTATTTGATGGTAAAATAAAATGATTACATATTTGTTAAAGTTCTTCAGAGGCAACTGATAAATAGTAGCTCTCTTTCCTGTAAGACTTCATTTGTAAAATAGAATGGAGTAACATATGGAAGCTAAATTATAACTCATAGAACGTTCAGGCTGCAGAATGTTATTCCGCATACACTGAGCCTGTCTGCTCGCTCAAACACAGTCCCTAAATTGGGCAAACTATTCAATCACTGAAACCAAGCCACTCAGGTCTGGGGCAGCAATTTTGTAAGTAATGAAGTACCTGACAGAACAGTGGCAGGTCCCTTTGCTTGAGGAGCAGTTTACTTCAAGAGGAAGAAAGGAAGAGCAGGGCTAGGCATACTAAGTTCTTGCTCCCATACTCACTAACCAAGCATCACTTCACTACCCTTCACTACCCTTTGGGACAAAGTGAGTAATGGTATAGAGGCCAGAAATATGCTTAAGGAAATCCTGTCTATATAGAAACCAGTGGAGAGGGGGGAAATAACAGAGTTTAATAACTTTAACATTGTTGAGCTTTTATTAGGCCAGTGCTCGGAGATTTACTGATAGGGTTAGAGTTTGATTTGCCAACTCAGATTTTCTTAAAATCTAAATAGATTCTAAAACTGATAGTCTGCAACCAGACTTTTATTATTTCCAATAGCGTATGGTTTTTCCTTTGTAAATTCCTGCCCACACTTTTAGTAAGAGACTTCACCTGAAATTGTAGATATTCAGCTCCTCATAAATCTTTAGATGTCAACATTGGGCCTTATTTTCAAATGGCAATAACTGCCTGCACCTGAGTAGCAGCTGTTCTCACCAGACAATGTGAATACTCTTCATTTTGCCAGTTTTCACCAATTACTCACTGTGTTCATAATGCTCTCACCCAGAATCTGCTTCATTTATTTATATATCTATCCCTAGTAGGCATCTGGGTTTGTGATCACTGCTCTAAAGAGAACCGAGTGGGCTTGTGTTTTTTTTAACATTTTTTCAATAGGTATTTTATATGCTATATCTATGTTTAAGTATTTTCTTCTTTTCTGTGGTTTGAATACTTCATATATACTTCTTTTATCACATTTCCATTTGGCATATTAATTATTCATCTTCATGGGTTTTTCCTTTACCTGGCTAACAGTTAAAGGAGAGAAAGCATTCTTTCCATTGCTAGTCCCTTCTCTACCTACAACGACTACACTACATAAAGATTACACACAACATAAAACTTAGAATCAGAGAATTTCTTCAGTTTTTACCTTCCTGAATCTCTTTATTTAACAGTTTTCTCAGTTTCCAGTGCTCTTAGCTTCACATATTACTTTGCCTGTATTTTACTCTAATTAGAGTCTTAAGTTGATTCTTGAATGTCCACTTTGTTACTGATGAAAAAACATAATATGTTCATTTTTTTTTCTTCCTGAGATAGAGTCTCACTCTGTCACTCAGGCTGGAGTGCAGTTGTGCCATCTTGGCTTACTGCAATGTCTGCCTTCTGGGTCCAAGCGATTATCCTGCCTCAGTCTCCCAAGTAGCTAGAATTACAGGCGCATATCACCATGCCCAACAATTTCTTTATATTTTTCATAGAAACAGGGTTTCATCATGTTGGCCAGGCTGGTCTCGAACTCCTGACCTCAAGCGATCCACCTGCCTGGGCCTCCCAAAGTGCTGGGATTATAGGCATGAGCCACCGCACCCAGCCCGTATGTTCATTTTTGATATTATTTCCAAGCTGTACATTTCACATCTGGAGGAAATCCCTGTTAGGCTAACACTTTCAAGACAGAGTCTCAAATCCTCAGCCTGTGTAATTCAGTAGTGGGAGATTGTACAAGGTATACAAGGATAATAATCACAATGATTGTTGTAATAATATAACAAGAAGTCTTAGCATTATGTGCCACAAATTGCATGATACAATTTGTAACAATTATATGACTTACTGTCCACAGTTATCCTGCAATGTAGAAATCATTATTTACCTATCAAAGTTAAGGATGTAAATGTGTAAAGATTAACTAACCTGCCTGAGTTCATATAGTTTATGAATAACATATGTAGGATCCATACCCAGATATATATTCCTCAAGCCCTCACCCTTTCTTCTATAATTCTTTTACTTAAAGTTATATTTTTAGGTCACTGCCTAACAAAATGCTTAATACATAATTCTAGTCAATAAACATCAGTTAAATGCACGAATGAACAAATGAACAAGAGATGGATAGATGGATGAACAAATAAACAGATTAATAGTTAAGAATAATAGTTTAAAAAGTCATGTGTAGAGGATTAAAGTTTAGACAGGTAATGAAGGTTCTTCATACCAATGTAGAAGAAAATCAACCAAACAACAAACAGAAACTTTTAAATGTCTTTATTAATTAGTATAAATAATTTTCTCCCTGCTGGAGATTATTCAAAGTAGAGATAATAATCATAGTAGAGAAGCTTTAGTGTGCATACCGCCAATCTAGGATGTTTCTTTAAAATGCACATTCTTGGGGCTGGGCGTGGTGGCTCACCCCTGTAATTCCAGCACTTTGGGAGGCTGAGGCAGGTGGATGGCCTGAGGTTAGGAGTTGGAGACAAGCCTGGTCAACATGGTGAAACCTCGTCTATACTAAAAATACAAAAATTAGCCAGGCATGGTGGCAGGCACCTGTGGTCCCAGCTACTCGGGAGGCTGAAGCAAGAGAATTACTTGAACCTGGGAGACAGAGGTTGCACTTAGCCGAGATCATACCAATGCGCTCCAGCCTGTGCAATAGAGTGAGACTCCATCTCAAAAAACAAACAAACAAACAAACAAACAAACAAACAAACAAAAGACAAACAAAAAAAAGCGTATTCCTGGGCTCCACTCCAGGAATTCTCCCAAGATAGTGTGGTAGGGCCATGTGTCATATTATTTTAACAATTACACCAGGTGATTCTGATGTAGAGATCCACAAACTATACCTTGGGAATCTGTTACTGAAGAAAGTAGACAAAATACAGTTTTTTTTACTTTACCCTCAGAAAGCTGGAAAAATAATAATTTAATTCTTAATTGAGACTTTACTAGAATAATTCATTTACAGAACTTCGATTCATGTCTCAATTTCAATTCCAAGAGTCTCATGAGTGTCCTAAGGCACTTACATGGGGCTGTTTATGCCGCACAGCTCAACATCACTGATGGTTGGTGGCTTTCTGGCTGCATTCCATGGCAATTCTCACCAGGTAGCAGCAAGGAGAAAGGAAGGTGATGACAGGACTTCTGGACATCTTGGACATCTTGGGACTCCATGGGGCTTGCTGATATCAAACTTTCTTCTTTCACCTGATATTCTCTCTTTCTCTTTCTTTTCTTTCTACCTCTTATTTTTTTTTTTTTTTTTCTTTAACTCAAGCATCTTTCATGTAGCATGGGAACAGAAAAATACTCTTTAAAAAGTTTTATTTGAAGCTACCTGTTAGATTAATCACTGTTTTCAAACTTAACAGACAAGTATTTGCAGTCTTCATTTTCTCATTCAACAATGAATGAACTCAAGCTTTATGCTTTACAATCTAGGAAAGGTGAACACACTCAGAACACAAGTAAAGAATTTACTACGGGGCAATGGTAACCCCTTAAGTAAAACCTCAAAGTAGCCAAACAAAGGACACCCTAAATAGGTAGAAAATAATTTGATAATTAGTATCATGTCCTAGATTATATAAAGGATTCTAGTGGTGTGGCTAGAAAGAGCAGCATGTATTAAAAATGAAGAAAGAGTGAGAAGCAATGACTCATTGGTTATTGGTAATACGGCTACAGTTTTCTTGAAAATATTAGGACTTGAATACTATCTTAGTCCATTAGTGTTTTACAGAGGAATACCTGAGGCTGGGTAATTCATAAAGAAAAGAGTTTTATTTCACTCATGCTTCTGCAGGGTGTACAAGAAGCATGGTGCCAGCATCTACATCTGATGACTATTTCTAACTACTTTTACTCTTGGCGAAAGGTGACGGGGAGCCAGCATGTACAGAGATCATATGGCAAGGAGGAAGCAAGAGAGACGAGGAGATACAAGACTCTTTAAAACAACCAGCTCTCTTGGGAACTTACAGAGCAAAAACTCACTTACCATTACTCCCTTTGAGGCAAAGCATTTATCTATTCATGAGGGATCTGCCCTCATGACCCAGACACTTTCCATGAGACTCCACCTCTAACACTGAGGTCAAATTTCAAAATGAGGTTTGGAGGTATCAAGTATTCAAGCTGTAACAGAGAATAAAAGAAAAAAATATATATGAATACTGACTTGATGTTTTAAACAGAAAATAGCTGTCAAAAGTTCTGCCAGGTAACTTTAAAAATTTTTGAAATGTATTTCCTCTATATTACGTCTGAAGGATCATGCTTAGATCCTATGAAAGAAAGACATGGTGAACTTCTCTTTAAACATGATACGTTAAACACACGTTTATCTCTGTTGCATTCTAAATCCTTTTAAATGAACAATGAAGACGTTTTCAAAGGGAATACATGCCAAGTGAAAAGGAAAGGAGAGACAACGACAGCAGTATTTTAGGAGGTGATAGAACAACAGAAAAGCGACAGCTTACTTAGCAGAATCCGCAACCAAAGCTGAGAGTGGAGGGAGCAACACCCAGTTACAAGTTACTTGTCTGCAAAACCAAGAATAACTCAATAAGCATGAACACTTAATAGCCCTCCAAGTGCCAGGGGACTTGAAAGCACTTAGCCTACCAGCTGCCTTCTCATCCGCCCACACAGCAAAGAAGAACTTTTCCCCAATCCAGTAGAAGATTGGCAGCACACTCTCTGTAGAGATTGAATCTGAGAAACTCCGAATCCGGGAACAACAGATATCACTAGGGTCTGGAGGCAAAACAGAAACAGAGGGATTAATTGATGGACTATGTTGCAATCCATGGGGCTCATGCCCCTGTCCTGATTGTGCTCTCAGGACATTTGCTGTCAGGATGTTCTCCCCTAAGACTGGAGAATTCTCTCAGGGGAATTTACCTTCCCAAAGAAGGAAAATAACTCATAGATTTTGAAAATCAGAAATCCTCCAACAATTTTATGGAAAGTTTTTCAAGTTAATGTGCCACCTGCTAGTGAAAAATCTGTTTCGTATACTTAGGACTTCCAATCAGCTTTTTAGTGCTTTATTTGTAATAGAGTAGACAACCAAGGATTACTGGGTAATTATGATGTGGTATGAAAGACGGAGACCTCAACAAACAAAAACGAGGAACTTACAACCAACAAAGCCAGTTCTGAATAAGAACAATCTTCAATATTCAAATATCATATCCAGTGACATATATAGGAAGGGAAATTTAGATATTCTAAAATAAAAACCTAAATAACAGATTATTGTACCTACAACATACAATGCAAGATTAGTAGATAATATTGATATCTGAATCTAATGTAAGGGTAGTAGTGGATATCTATGTCTGAATTTCAAAATCCTCCAAATACAGTACAAATGTATTCTGTGAGAACATGGACAAATAGAACGAACAAATTAGCACTAAATTAGAGTTAAAGTAACTGAGGATGATTACTGCTGTGGAGTAGGAATGAAGGAACAGGGAGGGCAGAGAAAGGAAAGGAGCAGGAGACTGCTGTTTGTTTGTTTGTTAATTAAGTCAATAAGACTATTTGATGTTTAAAATCATTGCCATATGTTATTTGATAATAGCTAATATCACGTTACAAAATATTTTATTGATATCCAAGAAACTAGAAATCTTCATAAAATGTGTCTATTATCGGATAAATAAAAGAAAGTGTTCTTTTAGTCTCTGTTGCTGTTTTTAAAAAAACCTCAAAATAAAGAGACTGAGTACTTTTTAAATAAAAATATGTCTTTTGCAGTTTTTACAGATCTGCTTTAAAGTCCAAGATCGAGGTGCCTGTATTTGGTGTCTGCTGACAGCTTTTTTTAATGTTCTCACATTGTGGACGTATGAAAGAGCCAAAAAGAGCCTAAGCTGGTTCACTCCAGCCCTTTTGCAGGTGATTAATGCACTCAAAAATGTGGAACCTTCATGATTTTTTTTTAAAAGCTTTTATTTTAGGTTCAGGAGTATATGTGAAAGTTTGTTATATAGATGAACTCATGGCGTGGGGGCTTGTAGTACAGATTATTTCATCACTCAGGTATTCAGCCTAGTACCCAAGTTTTTTTTTGTTGTTGTTGTTGTTTTTTTTTTTTGTCCCTCTCTTTTCTCCTACCTCACATCCTCAAGTAGACCCCAGTGTCCACTGCTCCCTTGTTTGTGTTCCTGAGTTCTCATCGCTTAGCTCCCACTTATAAGCGAGAACATGCAGTATTTAGTTATCTCTTCCTGTGTTAATTTTCTGGGGTTAATAGCCTCCAGCTCCACCCATGTTCTTGCAAAAGACAATCTTGTTAGTTTTGGGGTTTCATAGTATTCCATGGTGTATATGTACCACATTTTCTTTATCCAGTTTGTTATTGACGGGTCCTTAGATTGATTCCATGTCTTTGCTATTGTGAATAGCATCACAATGAATATTCATGGGCATGTGTCTTTATGTTAGAATTATTTATATTCCTCTGGGTAAATAAACCTGGTAAAGAGATTGCTGGGTCAAATGTTAGTTCTGCATTCAGCTCTTTGAGGAATCACCACACTGCTTTCCACAGTGGTTGAACTAATTTACACTCCCCCAACAGTGTATAAGTGTTCCTGTTTCTCCACAACCTCACCAGTATCTGTTATTTTTTGACTTTTTATTAATAGTCATTCTGACATGATGTGGTATCTCATTGTGGTTTTGATTTGCATTTCTATAATTGTTAGGATGCGGAGCATTGTTTTCATATGCTTTTTGGCCACATGTATGTCTTCTTTTGAAAAGTGTCTATTTGTATTCATTTCCCACTTTTTAAAAGGGTTGTTTGTTTTTTTTTTTCTTGCAAATATGTTTAAGTTCCTTATAAATGCTGGATATTAGAACTTTGTCAGATATATAGCTTGCAAAAACCTTCTCCCATTCTGTTGATTCTTTAACCTGTGGATAGTCTACAAGTCTTTTTAACCTGTAGATAGTTTCTTTTGCTGTGCAGAAGCTCTTTAGTTTAATTAGATCTCATTTGTCAATTTTTGCTTTCGATGTGATTGCTTTTGATGTTTTTGTTAAAAAAAGCTTTGCCTATTTCTATGTTTAGGATGTGTTGCCTTGGGTTTGTTTTAGGGTTTTTATAGTTTTGGCAACCTTCATGATTTAATCACTTCCCCAAAGGACCCATCTCTTAATACCACCGCAGTGGGGGTTAAGTTTCAACATAAATGTTCGAGGGGGCACATTCCAACCATAGCAAGTGTGTAGCATCTGTTTATGTTATTGTAGTTCCTACTTTTACTGCAGTAATTGGGAAAAAGAGTCCGACCAGGATACTGCAGATGGCAAGACTGCATATGAGAAACATGTAGCCTTCTGAGAATTACTGAGTTTTTAGACCACTGAGCTATGGATATCAAATGCCACATAGGAGATACGTGTGAACAATCTTCGTATGTGTAGTCTTACAGACTATGCTGTCTATAACAGGAACATGACTGCGCACAACACATTGAATAAATGTTATTCTTTATTTTATGTTAAAGACTTGTAGATAACACATAAAGTCCATTCTTTAAAAATAAAGTGGATTCCAATTATATTACATACATGAAATGAGAAGCAGGCAAAATTTAATTTACTGCTATGGTAGCAGATTTTTGGAGTCCGTTGGTAAACTAATTAAAGTATTTACTAAATACTGATTTCCTGGAAAGCACAAACAAACCAGAATAGGTTTATTTTCTCCCGTAGGACAGAGAAAGCCCCGAGGAACATATTTTGTCTGTTTGTGTTGCTATATTATAGATTTGGGACTAAGGGTGAAAAAAACAGGTTTAAAAGTGGTTTCCTGTGCTTCATGAGGCTTGCTGATAAATTCCCACAATAGATTTCTTCCTTTGGTTAATAAAAATGTGTCCAGACCCTTTATGAATACAGTGCCTTATCTCTTTAATTGCTTTTATTGCCAACTCTCATCAGGATTAAAAATTTATAATTATAATGAAGAAAAAAATCATAAAAATAACTCAAGGTTTATGAGAGTAAGCATCTTTTGAATATCTTTTAAATGAATACTGACAATTCTCATAGTAATTTATAGTTTATAGCACATAATTTTGTGTTATCTCACTTGTTCCTATCAAAATTGTTTGACAGGTAAGGTAGTGATTTTACAGAGAAGTTCATGAAAGTTCCAGAAATAGCTTTATAAACAGAAAACAGGCTCAGTCCCATATTCATAACTTCTCACTCTAAGTGCTGTACTGCTCTGTGTATATATCTCTCTCCAACTAACTTACCTCCTTCTGTCATAAGCTGAAACTTTGATCAGTTTATAACTATAGCCTCACACCTAATCTTTCCCTCTTTTCTTTTATCTCCCCAGTTTTGTGTCTTCAAGTCAGTTAATTCTATAGTTGTCACAGAAATTACAGAAACAAAAGAAAATCCTGCAGAGGCTGTTTTTATTGGAAAAGAAATAACCAAAGACTGAGAAGTGAGTGAGGTAGTGAGGTGACTGTTAGAAAAGGAAAAGTAAAGTTTCTGCATTGAAGCCTCAGAAAACAAGACAAAAATGCTGGAACCTCACTCAAAGAGTGGGTCGGAGGAGGCAGGTCAGAATGTCTTGCTAGACTTTGATTTGTTCCTACATGAAATCTTAATAAATAAGGATGGAGATTTCCTCTTTAGTTAAAGGAAAGCCAGAAGTATTAATAAAGCGCTGCCCAATCTATTTTCCATAAAAAGCTCCAAATTATTCAGTAATTCAGAGCATACACAGCCAGGAGGAGAGTCTCTTCTAAGTAGCCAGCCTCAAGTAAATCACGCTTTCATATGTATGTGTATGGCACTGTCAGGAGACCTGATTCTTTTTACCTCACATATGGTGTTACTGAACAAATTCTTTTTACCCATATGTCTTACTCTGGCAGTTATAAATAGTGTCTGAGTAACTCTCTGCTCTATGGTACCTGTAGCTGAAGCTATTCCAGGTGATTTGTCAGCCGGCTTTTGTTCCTAAAGACAAATCCTTAAGTGACCGGTTTTACATTCCACACTCTGCTGGTTGCTCTTATTAAAGACAAAATTGCACCAGACATGATGACATGATGAGCAGACAGAAGACAATTTTATTCTAATACTGTTGCTAGCGTGGAGCAGGTATAGATACCCTGCTCCTCAGCTATAAAAGCTGAAGAGTTATTAAAAGCTGGACATGGGGGAATCTAGGCCATCTGGGTTTGCCAGTTGGCCTTCCCCAAAGGAAAAGTAAACTTCATTTTCTTTCCTCTCTCTCTTTTTTTTTTTTTTTTTTTTTTGATATGGAGTCTCACTCTGTTGTCAGACTGGAGTGCAGTGGTGCAATCTCGGCTCACTGCAACCTCCATCTCCCAGGTTAAAAGTTCTGCTTCAGCCTCCCAAGTGGCTGGGACTACCTGCTCCCACCACCATGGCCAGCTAATTTTTGTATTTTTAGTAGAGAGATGCGGTTTCACCATCTTGCCCAGGATGGTCTCGCTCTCTTGACATCGTGATCCACCCACCTCGGCCTCCCAAAGTGCTGGGATTACAGGCATGAGCCACCGCGCCCAGCCACTTTCTTTTTTTTCATAATAGGAGTTGGTTTTATGACTTGGAACAGAGCAAGCCCCTTTTGTTCAAGTGGAAAGACCCCTATGCTCCGACTGGAACTGGGAGATAGGGGCACTATCTTCTTTGCTGCTTATATTTTACATTGCTTTTCCTTTTTCAACTTTCATTTTAAGTTCAGAGGGGACATGTGCAGGTTTGTTATGTGGGTGAATTACATGTCTTTGGAGTTTGGTATACAAATGATTTCATCACCCAGGTAGTGAGCATAGTACCCAATATGTAGTTTTTCAAACTTCACCCTCCTCCTACACTCCACTCTCAAGTCATCTTCAGTATTTATTGTTCCCTTCTTTGTGACCATGTGTACTTAGTATTTAGCTCTCACTTCTAAGTGAGAACATGAAATATTTCGTTGTCTGTTCCTGCATTAATTTGCTTAGGATAATGGCCTCCAGCTGCATCCACATTGCTGCAAAGGATATTATTTCATTCTTTTTTATGGCTGTGTAATATTCCATGGTGTATAGGCACCATATTTTCAAAGAAATGGTTCTCAGGACCTTAAGAAAGTCATTTTTGCATTGTAAAAAGGGGCAGAGGCAGGATTTACAATCACAAGTTTTGTAAAGTAAATGCTCCAAGAAAAGGGAGGCCAGCGGCCTGGAGTCATGAAAAAACTTGTCTAAAGCATAGTCAAGTTGGAAGGAACTCTAAGTCCATCTTGGTCAGGCCACAGTCACAGTCATTGCTCTGGACTCTTCTGTAGCTCTAAGTGACCCAGGAAGGAGCCATCAGTGCTGCCTGGATTGTTGCTTTCAGTGTCTTTGTGCTGACTTTGCTGCCACCATCAGTAGTGCCTCATGAACACACACTCCATTCAGCTGTCAAATGATTACTTATTTAACACTTACTTTGTTCAAAGTCCTGTCCTAAGCTCTAGGAGTCACAGGTGCCCCTCATATTGACAGAGTGTGGGAATTCCCTGCCTTTGAACCCTTGTTGTCATGTCCACTGTGAACAAAATTCCTTCCTAGAGAGAATAAAAACTTCTTTCTCTTTTCTTCCTTTGCCACAAAGGCAAAACCAAAACAAAACAGAAAACAAAAATCTAGAAACTGAAATCAAAGAAATTAAAAATAAAACCTGACAGAGCAGGATAACTGTTATCTCCAGTGTGAAGGAAGTTTTATACTCTGAAACTCTGAGCCAACTAAAATCATAGTAGAGGCTTTTGGAAACACACAGAAAATGGAAACTTTTTTGGCATAATGACGAATGGAGTTAAAAGACTGTGCTAAGTCTCAACATTAGGAATGCTTGCTTTTGCAGTAGGTGATTCCCAGTCGAGGGAGACCACCTTTCCTGCATTTTTTACACTCATTTTCTCTCTGAGAAGCTCTTCATACCTCAATACCTGCAAAAAAGTTTAAAGGGAACCTGTTTAGAACGAAATGCCTGCACATGGATCAGGGCTATGAGGAAGAAGAACAATGTGGGGAAGGTGGAAATGTCAAAAGATAAAGGACCACAAGAAATGAGAGAAAACAAAACGATTCTCAAACAAGCAGCTCTCTTATATCTCTCCATTGTGGATTTGTCAAAGTGAACCTATAAATAAACACTTGGTTTGCCCCATTTTCAGGGTTCCATATAAGAGTCTGCAATAAGGGATTATTCTTTGTAACATTTCTGAGCATGAAAAACAGAGCATTGTCTGATTAAGAATGAAAAGGAAGGAGAGGGAGGAGTAAAGAAAGAAAGAAACAAAGATGTGAAATCATCTGTTAGACTCCCTGTTTTCAAATGACAAATCAAGGGATCTCCATATCAGAGTCTTTTCATTCTTCCCATTGCTAATACTTCATTGCCTGAAGAATTCTAAGGTTGCCATTAAACTCACTGAATTTCTCACTACAACCCTATGAGAAATAGTAGCAGAATTTTAAACTGAGGGAAGAGAGACACTGGCCCAAAGTCACACAGTTGGCAAGTAGTTAAGGCAGAAATCAAAAGCAGACCCTCTGGCTCAGACCCTCATGATTTCACACTAGGCTCCACTGTTTCACTAGGCACTACTTTTCTATTTGAAATGGTGCATGGTGTAGCGTGAGAAAAAGTAGCTAATTCTAATGTTAATTAGGGCTGGAATTCTAACGGTCCTCATTAAATCGATCCTTCTTCACTTTCACTGCTCACATCATAGTTGATACCTCTGATGAGAAGAGAATTCCATTTATCCCAAACATCAGCTCTGTTATGCAATATTAGACTCCCACAGCTTTATGTGGGGCTAGTTTGTGATTATAATTATAATTATAATGTGATATAATCTAATATCATCTGAGATTATTAGGTCCCATGTTCTGAGGAGTTGTAGAACAGAGGCATCAGTTATCATTGGTTCTTTTTGCATGTTTGACATAATCAAATTTAGTAGAGCTCTGCCGAGTATACAGAATGGCACCCGAGAGACACAAATTCAGAGTAAGGGTCAAGAAAGTAAATGAAAACGAAACGAAACAAAACAAAACAAAAAACAAAATACACATTGAAATCGGTAAAGAGGGTTTGTCATATATTTGCCAGAATAGGAAGAGGAAGCTAAAAAGTGGATAAAGCAGTCTATATATACTAAATATTAAGAGTCAGAAAGGCTGTCCATAGGCACTGAAATGCACAAGAGAGCAAAAGATCCTTGTGACAAGTTTATCAGGCATAAAGGCACCCAGAGTGGAGTTCAACATATTTTTCATACTGCATTGGCTGACTAAGGTTACCATCCAACTTGATCCAAAATTAAATCCCCACCACACTCTCCCTAATACTATTAGTGCATTAAGGGCCACAGCACAAAGGTAAAGGATCAGTAAAGTTGGTAAATTATATTTTTATCATTAGAAGAGTTTACATAAACAATAATCATTCAGGATTAAGTGACTGATACAGGAATAGCTTTTATTCACCTGAAAGGATCACCAGGAGGGACATTTCTTGACATAAGTCATGAAGATGGTTACATATTCATCATGAATACAGAAGTAAGGAAGGAGCTTGAATGAAAGCAAAGGAGGTCTAAAGAATTTAAAGTATTTAGGCATAGCTGAATTAAAGTGTGTACTTAATGCTCATAGGTGATGGGGTTGTAGTGAAAAATAACAGTGGAGAGATTTTTTAAAATTCCAGAACTCATAATGCCTTAGACATCATATCTTTGTTTTGTGGTGTGCAGTGAAAGTGACTGAGAGCCACAGCAGGGTTTTACTTTGGAAAATAACACAAATAAATTTTGATAACATTAAATTAACTTTTATAGCTGGGGGAAATGCTTGGAGAGGTGCAAGACTGGAGGCAGAAGCACCAGTCAGGAGATTGTAATGATCAAAGTCAGAAAAGAAAAAAAGGAAAGATTAGGGGACTCTATCAGTCCAGGCAGGATCATCAAAGAAAACGATTATAAAATATAGATATGTAAAAAGATAGGTGTATGATAGATAGATAAAAATTGATGAGACACAGATAGATATACTTACATAATTTATTAAAAGGATCTGTCCTTGTACAACTGTGGACATCGGCTAAAGAGTTGGTGAAAGGCTGCTGTCTTCTCATCTGATCCTGGAGCTTGACATCTGAGGTCAGACAGAAAGGAAGATGGATATGAAATAGGAGAGAATGAGTAGAAACTAGAACTTATGAACGTGGGCTTGAACCCACCAGGACAGACTGGAACTTGTTTAAGTGTCTTACTGCTTCTAACTTCAATGATGGTGTCAAAAGAAACTGGTGCTTTTCCTCATGAATCTAAATAAGTCCTTACCCAGAACTTGGAGAAGTTGAAGAAAGATCTGGAAGAAAGTGGGTTATCTAGTGTCCCAAGCCAGCAGGTAAATGACAATATACATGAGCTATAACACCTTCTGTTGTTTCCTAGCATCAGACCTTTCTTAGCATTAGAAAAATAAAAGGTTGTGGTTCACTTTTGCCTTCTAATCTCTAAAATCTCTCCTGTGATCCATTGGAAGGAATATACAACAATGGGAATTCTGAGAAACATAGTTCATCCTAGTCATGTAGGCCCAATACAAAGACATCAACAAAAATTGATATGACATGGTTTTATAGAGGTAGGATTGGAGTTGGGACCTGATTAGGTATGTTTTGTGGGGGGATGTAGTGAAGCAACATTAGAACTAAAGTATTCATTACATTTGATAGCTGCAATTCATATAATGAGCATTCAGGGGTAGATTCTTCAAACTTAAGATTAAGAAATAAATGGGAATTATCAACAGAAAGAAAGAGGAGAGACACATGCATAGCTTTGGAGGAATCATATTCAAGGTAGTAAAATAATTATAAGTATAATATGAAAGAAGTTTGCATTTTAGCATAGTCGTAGTCTTTACAGAAAGAGCCAAGTTGCAGAGGACTGGTTAGAATGCAGAGAAAAAAAGGACAATCTGAGGAAACAATGATCCATTGATGTTAGAGAATATTATATATAAGCACAAACACAGGGGAGAGAGAGGTGTCAACCTAACAAGAGACACCTTTACTCTGAGAGTGAGAGAACGGAAGGTGAGGGGAGAGACTGTCACCAAATTGAATCACCGAAACATCCCTGAAATGTACAATTTGACACAAGTTCACTGATGTTCAAAAGAGTAAATGTCTTACTAACAGTAAATGTCTTATACCAACTTCATAATGATATCAATTATATTTGTGTCTATACAAACTTCTTAAAGTTTTATAAGAAACTTAAGTTTTATATCATATTTACTATTTGAGGACATTCGAAAACTTAAAGTATTGTGTAATATTTTTAATCTGTGTATGTTGTATATATGTATTTAGTAAACACTATGTGAATGGTGTTAAATTCTAAATAATCACTAGGCTAATGCAAATTGAAATTGTAAAGCTATTTCACATTAACTTAACAGAGATTTTCAGTAATGTTATATACATTTACAGTTAGTAATGTACATCAAAAGTGCTTGGATTTGTCATGTTACCTTTCTATCGTAAACTGCACTTACTCTTCTGACAAAATCTTTTAAGTATACAAAGTTGAAAATAAAAACCTTTATTCTAAACGTAAAAACAAGTTAGTAACTTTTAAACTTATAGCTAAGGAATGACAGTTAACTTTGATACTTGCTTTAGACAAACAAGTCAGCTATTTAAAATTTAAGGTCACATCCTTCTTTGCTCAAGAGTAAGTGAAATAATATAGGATGAATAATGGATGCATTATAAGACCAAAATATTCCCTATTTTTAAGCCATTAATAATGCATAAAACCTGTTGATAATCATTTTTTTTATTTAAAAGGAAAGTAAATTTGAAAACAGAAGAGATAAACTTAAGATTCTGGGTCATAACATGTCTGCAAAATTGGCATTATCAGAAAAATTATTGTAAATCCATTCATGACTGTAAGATAGCATTAAATAGCATGCTATTCAGCATAAGCTTAAATCCCAACACCTCTGTGATTTAAAAAAACAAATAAAAAATGAAACTAATGAAAAGTCTCTCTTTCTCCCAGCCCCATCAAATGAGGCAGAAATGCATGTCTATTTTAATTTAGCAAAAGGGAAAACATTTGTCAATCAGATATGAAGTGAAACAAACAATTGTTTAGAAAAGTGATCATAAATTTGATCATGAAAGTGAAAGTAAATTATATTTAGTCATGTAGCATAATGAGATATTTTCTTCAATTCTTTTATGCCTTTATACATTTAAAACATGATCTTGAAAATATTTTCCTTTTGTCTTTTCCTTCCAAAATTTTTACTGTCTGGTCAGAACACTACTCTTTTTTGTTGTACTTATTTTTGTCTTTTTTCCCCATTTTTCTTTATTTTTAACATATATAGTTAAACATATATATATGTTTATCATATTTTATAATATATAATATGTAACATACATTATATATGTTTTATATATTAAACACATATATAACATATATAGTTATATATTAAACACATGTATAGATATGTTTCTTTATTCTTTTCTTTTCTTCTCTTTTTTTCTCAGACAGGACCTTGCTCTATTCCCCAGGCTGGAGTGTGCAGTGGCACAATCTCAACTGACTGCAACCTCTGCCTTCCGGGTTCAAGCGATTGTCCTGAGTCAGCTTCCCAAGTAGCTGTGACTACAGGCACCTGCCACCATGGTTGGCTAATTTTTGTGTTTTTAGTAGAGACAGTGTTTCATCATGTTGGCCAGGCGAGTTTCCAACTCCTGACCTCAAGTGATCCACAAACCTCGACCTCCTAAAGTGCTGGGATTACAGACCTGAGCCACTGTGCCCAGCCCAATTTTTATTTTAAGTTCAGTGGTACATGTGCAGGTTTGTTACATAGGTAAATTTGTGTCATGGGGGTTTGTTGCACAGGTTATTTAATCACCCAGGTATTAGGCCTAGTACTCATTAGTTATTTTTCCTGATTCTCTCCCTTCTCCCACCCTGCACCCTCCGATAGGCCCTAGTATCTATTGTTCCCCTCTATGGCCACATGTACTCATCCTTTAGCTCCCATTTGTAAGTGAGAACATGCAGCATTTGGTTTTCTCTTCCTGTGTTAGTTTATTAAGGATAATGGACTCCAGTTCCACCCATGTCCCTGCAAAGGACATGATCTCATTCTTTTTTTGGATGCAGAGTATTCCATCATGTATGTGTACCACATTTTCTTTATCCAGTCTACCATTGACTAGCATTTTGGTTTAATCCCCATCTTTGCCATTGTGAATAGTGCTGCAGTGATCATACACGTGCATGTGTCTTTATGTTAGAACGATTTATATTCCTTTGGGTAGATTCCCAATAGTAGGATTGCTGGGTCAAATAGTAGTTCTGTATCTAGATCTTTGAGGAATTGCCACACTTCCTTCCACAATGGCTAAACTAATTTACACTCCCACCAACAGTGGATAAGGATTCCTTTCTCTCAAGAACCTCACTAGCATCTGTTATTTTTGACTTTTTTTTTGAGGCACAGTCTCACTCTGTCACCCAGGCTGGAGTGCAATGGCGTGATCTTGGCTCACTGCAAGCTCTGCTTCCTGGGTTCAGGCCATTCTCCTGCCTCAGCCTCCTGAGTAGCTGGGACTACAGGTGCCTGCCACCACACCTGGCTAAATTTTGGATTTTTTTAGTAGAGACAGGGTTTCACCGTGTTAGCCAGGATAGTCTCGATATCCTGACCTCATGATCCACCCGCCTCAGTCTCCCAAAGGGCCGGGATTACAGGCGTGAGTCACTGCACCCGGCCTTGACTTTTTAATAACAACCATTCTTACTGATGTGAGATGGTATCTCGTAGTTTTGATTTGTATTTCTTTAATGATCAGTGATGTTGAGCTTTTTTTCATATGATTGTTGGCCACATGTATGTCTTCTTTTGAAAAGGATCCTTTGTTCACTTTTTAATGGGATTATTTGTTTTTTTCTTGTAAATTTGTTTAAGTTTCTTATAGATTCTGGATACTAGACCTTTGTCAGATGCATAGTGTGCAAAAATTATCACCCATTTTGTAGGTTGTCTGCTTACTCTGTTGATAGTTTCTTTTGCTGTGCAGAAGCTGTTTAGTTTGTTAATTTTTGCTTTTGTTGTGATTGCTTTTGGTGTCTTTGTCATGAAATCTTTTCCCATTTCTACTAGGTTGTCTTCCAGGGTTTTCATAGTTTTGAGTTTTACATTTAACTCTTTAATCCATCTTGAGTTAGTTAATTTTTGTATGTGGTGTCAGGAAGTGGTTCAGTTTCAATTTTCTGTATATGGCTGACCACTTATCCCAGCACCGTTTATTGAAATGCTTTTCCTTTCTTTATTGCTATTTTTTTTTTTTTTTGTCAGTTTTGTCAAAGATCAGATAGTTGTAGATGTGTGGCTTTACTTCTTGGCTTTCTATTATCTTTCATTGGTCTATGCGTCTGTTTTTGTAGCAGTACCATGCTGTTTTGGTTACTATAGCCCTGCAGTATAGTTTGATGTAGGGTAGCATGATACCTCCAGCTCTGTTGGTTTTGCTTACGACTGCCCTGGGTATTTGAGGTCTCTTTTGGTTCAACATGAATTTTAAAATAGTTTTTTTTTTCTAGTTCTGTGGCAAATATCATTGGTAGTTTGATAGTAATAGCATTGAATCTACAAATTGCTTTGGGCAGTACAGCCATTTTAGCAATATTGATTCTTCCTATTCATGATAATAGAATGCTTTTCCATTTGTTTGTGTCATCTCTGATTCTTTTGAGCAGTGTTTTGTAGTTCTCTATGTAGAAGTCTTTCACCTCCCTGGTTAGTTGTATTCCTAGGTATTTTATTTCTTTTGTGGCAATTGTGAGTGGGATTATGTTCCTGATTTGGCTGTCACTTGACTATTGTTGGTGTATAGGAATGCTATTAATTTTGTATTCTGAGATTTTGCTGAAGTTGTTTATCAGCTTAAGGAGCTTTGAGGTCAAGACTGTGGAGTTTTCTAGCTATAGGATGATGTCATCTGTAAAACTAATTTGACTTCTTTTCTTCCTATTTGGATGCCCATTATTTATTTCTCTTGCCTAATTGCTCTGGCTAGGACTTCCAATACCCTTTAATATGTTATTTGAGTTTCTTTTCTATAGGAGACATGTTGGTAATATTCTCCAATTTAAGCACTGTATCTAAGTCTCTAAGAACATCAGTCTTCACAGATAAATATATCCCTGCCACTATGCACTTCATAATTTCAATTCTATTATTAGTCAGGATATTTTAAAGAAAAAGAGCTATTGGATTCATAAGTAATACGTGTATAAAAAAGATGCCTGCAAAATAAAGTGGTTGATAAGCTGATGAAGGAAAACTGTATATTTTGATACCCTCAGAAAATTATTAATGGGAACTGCAAGCCACTTCTTTCCAAATGGATTTCTGATTTATGGGATTCAGGAAAAATATTTTAACTGAGCTGTGAGTCCTCATATCAGAAGCTGAATATCTAGATTAATTCATCACATAGCATTTCTATTTCAAATTAGCTGGAGATTCTGCCAGCTTCTTGGTGAGTCTAGAGGGACTTCTAAAGAAGTCAACAGCATTGATAAATGTAGAATTGAAGCTGAAGACAACTCATGAAATTTTTTATATGCATCACTTCAAACATACACAATAACATATTGTTTATGTCCTTAGGTTTCCTCTGACAAACAAAAAGTTTAAGATTTCACTAATTTGAATACCCAACAACCCTCTTGTTTTAGGATATTGTTTGTTAAGATTGTACATATACTATATCCATCATATTTTCATTGTGAAGAGTTTCTAAAAAGAAAACTACAACCAAGGAGAATTGGATCAAAATTGAAGCTACACATTACAGCTGGCCCTTTTGATCCTATATCTCTAAACAAAGAGAAAATTATCTTTTAACAAATCTATAACCTTGAATACTTAAAATTAGAAGAATAACTACAAGTACTCTTTCAAAGGTATTGTGCTATGAGATCTGATTCAAGAAGAAACCAGAGCACACAATATTTTCAGGAAAACTAGTGAGAAAAAGAAGGTGCCCCTCTGGATGCAAGCCAAGCATGGGTGCTGAGAGCATGAAGAGGCTGGGGTGGACCTGCTTCCACTTGTGACTTTTCCTCCTGCTTAGACGAAGGCAGGGATTGATCAGAGAGAGGATAGTGCCCTGTGGACTTCAAGAGGAATGGAGGAAAATGTATTTTTTTGCTATTTGTTGCCCATTCTTTTTCTATATATTTTAGAATCAACTCATCATTTAACAATTAAAAAAAGAACTGCTACAATTTTGGTGGGGATATATTGAATCAAAAAATAAATTTAGAGTGAAGTGACATTTAAAATATGAAATTCTCATTCATTAACAGCATATGTCTCTACATTTATTTGGACTCTTTTCATTTTCTTCAACAGTGTTTTGTAGTTTTCACATCATCCACTGGATTTATTCCTAAGACCTGTGTATTTTTGATAAAACTAAAAATGGTTATTCAAATATTTTTTAATGTTGCTGGTGTATCAAAGTAAAATTGATTTTTGCATAATAATTGTTTTTCCAGTGAATTTGTTAAATCCACTTATGATTCTAAGAGTTTCTTGCAGATTCATTTGGACATTAGCACAAGAGTTAACTTTACCAATTTTTATTCTTTTATTTCTTTTTCTTTATTTATTCCATTGACCAATTTGGTACAATGTTGAAAAGAAGTGATGATGTTATGGATTTTTGCTTATGTGTTTTTGACAAAGATTGGCCTTTACATTTTAATCTTTTGAAATCATTGTCATGTTTATTCTGACTTCCTAACATAAGGTGGAAAGAGTTCCCTCTCTTTCTTCTCTTCAAATATTTTTTATAAAACTGAAATTATTTTGTCCTTAATATTTGGAATATCATTTACATTAGCAAAATGTTTTCTACAGAAGAACAATTACATAATTACTTTATATACCTAAATGAAATCATATGGATTTTTGACATGATATGCTTACTATACTTGCATTTATCACACCTATATCAATAATATGAATGGGAAAAGCTAGTTACAGAAATAATACTGTATAATTTATACAGAGAAAAGATCTGAAACAATACCATGGTTTTCTCTAGGGAGTAGAGTGAATAGGTTGTGAGAACTCTGAGTCATATCAATATACTGTAAACATTATAGTTTTAATAACTTATCAATCGTGATTTAAAATGGCACAAACATGAACTTTTCCATCTACTCAAGGATGGGAGAAGGGAAAAGAGGAAGAAAGAAATATGCACACAAAATGGCTGAACACTGATCTCTTTTCTTTTTAGCAAGTACATTTATTGACTTGATACTGGTGTAAGTGCTTAGAGACTGTTCCCTGAGCAGACTATATGGTGTGGTGTTCCAACAGAGAGTTGTCTGCTGTTTTGTGAGCAGAAGTTGTTAATGCCTGCAAATTGATGCTATTCTCCAGTCTCAGATTATAAAGGGAAAGCAGATGTTCATGTGCAACTAACCCAAACACATTGAGAAAGGCTACAGACATTTTCCCATTTCAATTACCATAATTTAATGTCTAGAATACATGCCCAAAAGCTTTTCATGGCAGTGGATCAGCACATCCCATGCAACACAAACCAAGTCCCCAAACTCTTCTGTATGCCTGCTCATTTTCAGAGATGAAATCATTTTACTGAATATGAGTTCAAACTGTTCTGAAGTGCTTTTGTTGGTCTATCTTCAAATGTTGCAAGGGTTTGTTACCTAGTAGTTTTCATTATAGATTCCATAGAAGAGTTGTTTACCTTCTTGCACTTTCATATTGTGTTTTTTTTTCGTGTGTGATTGCTAAGGTTGAATTGAATTTGCTAGGCCATTACTTGAGATGTAACAATCGTATCTTATTCCTTAAGATTCTCTTTGCAGGAAATTGTCATTAAATAGTCGAGGTACATTCTTTTGAAGCATGTAAAATAATTAACATCCTCTTAAATATGAGCAGCTTAATACAAAAGACAAAATATTTGATTTTTCAAAAATAAACCAAATTAAGCAAAAATATCATTTTAATAAAATAGAAACATAAATGTAGGTTATATTTTGAACAGATTATAAAATATTAAAACATTAAAATATTTATGATGAATTACTTGCAATAAAGAAACTTTAAAATGAATATAACCCTGTTTTGTTTATAGGAAACACACCCATGCATATGCACAGCAAAAGATACTACCAAGAAAAGTATGATTGCTTTGGTCATTTCCTATTGGTGGGTGTTATAAAAGCTTTGAATTTTTCTTCTTTTTAGGCATCTGTAGTTTATAAAATTTCTATTAATTTTCATGAAGAAAAATTCTATTGTCTAATCAAATATAGAAAATGTGCTTTGAAGTAAAATTTGAAGAAACATGAAACACAAGCAAAACTTTCATGTTATTTCCTTAATACCTCAAACTATATAATTTCTAATAATTTAAATTTGGAAAATATGATCATTTATTTTTATAAATGTATTCTCGTTTATCCAAACAACATATTCATTGCAAAAAAAAAAGCAACTAAAAATCTCACTAACATATTAAAGAAGTTATTTGGATTTTGGTATATGTCTTTCACACAGTTTTATTTGTTATCACTGGAAAACCTAAGAGATTTTAAAGAGATACATTCAGAGGGGAAATAATTAGACATCAAATTTGGAAAGTAAGTTGATTATTTCTTACCTTGAATTCTTAATCCTTATCCTCAAATCAGCATTACCTGTCTATGATGTATTCTTCCAATGAGGTTTGAGATTCTGTGAATAAACAAGTATAAAGTGTCCGTGTGTGTGTGTGTGTGAGAGAGAGAGAGAGAGAGGAACGAGTATTTACATAGAGACAACTTTTTCTTACAAAAATGGTTCATTATATACAGTGTTTACTATTATTCTTTCTTCACTAAAAGTGTCTCTTCTAATTTTTTATACTTTTAAAAGAGATATATTATTTTTAAATGATTGCATGTTGTTCTACTGTGTGGCTCTAGGGTAATTTATTTAATAGGTTCCATATTATTAGATATTTTTGTTATTTGTTTTCTGTTTTACACTATAAAATTTGATCAGATGAATATTTTCTATGCATATATGTGACTATATTTGCTGGATATATTTTTAGAAGGAAAATTTCTTGGTTAAGAATATAAACTTGATAAAATGGTATGTAGTGCTAAATTGTTCTTCATACATTTTAAGCAATATATGTCAATATACGACTGTGATACTTTCCATATTTTTGCTAACAGAGTATATCTTTTTAATTGTTAAACAAAGATTTGTAATTAATTACAGTTTTAATTTGTCCTTTTTCCTTCAGAGATTTATCATTATATCATTTTGTTAATGGTCATTTGCCTATTTTTGCTCATGTGTGTTTATGGTGGCAGTGAGTAGCCTGTTTATGTTCTCTGCTCATTTTTGTATTTATTAGATCATTTGATTTATTTTTTTTCTCATGAGCTGTAAGAGATCTTTATGTACTAAGGAAATGTGCCCTTAGTGAGCCATATTCTTTGCAAATATTTATTCCTAGTTTTATTATTCATTTGTCTTTGACTTGGTTTATTGAATTGAGCTTAGTTCTCTTTCAAAGGAAAAATTTATTGAGCCAGCTGTTACCAGAAGTTGTCCGCTGAGTTTTCAGCTGTCAGCCCCTTCATGAATTGCCTCAGCTTCTAGTTACCCACTCTCTGCAAGGAAGGCCCTTCTGGAATAGCCAATATCCAATGACTGCTTCAGGTTGGGCTATAAATGTCCAACCTGATGGGCCGTGTTAGCGACAGAGATCCTCATAAGGTCAGCTGAGACTGCCTTTGGGCTTGCATCGCATTTTAACTTTTCCCTTTGTACTCCTCCGCTTCCTTCCCTTCCCTTCAACAGATCTCTCTCAAGGACACTCTTTAATAAATATCCTGCACACTAAATTCTGAATCAATGTTTGCTTCCCAAAGACTCAACCTGTGCCTCCCCCAGAACGTTTATATAATTGAACATTTATAAAATCCCTTTGTATTTTGCCTTAATCCTATATATGCCTCATCTAGAGGTAAATTTATTCCTGGAGGAAATTGGTAATGTCTCTCTCAGCATGTGTGTGTGTAATATATATACATATATTGTGTATATAGTGTGTGCACTATATATACACACACTATATACACACTATATGTGTATACACACTGTATATCCACACACTCTTTCTCTCTATATATACACACTATACCATATATACACACACTATATAGCTATGCATGTAGTATATATAGTGTGCGTGTGTGTGTATATGATGAACACAATTTTTTTTCAATTTTCTACAATCAGAAATTTTTTTCTTGCATATGTGTATGAGTTTCTCTGTAGTGTAGGTAACTAAGAGTGGAAATGGTGGTTCATAGAAGGTGGGTGTTTCAACATTACTAGAGAATTCCGAAGTTCTCAAAATGGAGATTCCATACGTGTTCAAATTTTAAAACCCGTTGTCCAAATAATGTCTTGCCTATCTATGAACTTTGTAGTTGGATGGAAGAGTTACCTTTCATTACATTAGATGCCAACTGCACAAGAGTTAGAAAATGGCTTTGTCACATGAGCTCTATTAATGGCCTTACCCTCCTTCTAGTCCCTGAGGCAGGACATCTGTAAGCCACCTTTGGAAGAGTTTTATTATTTCATAATCAATCTTCTAATATTCACACTTATTATTGAACATTCTTTTCTCTATTTACTTCTGTTACTGTTAATTTTATGTGTCATCTTGATTGGATTAAAGAATACCTAGATAGCTGGTACAACATTATTTTTGGTGTGTCTGTAAAGGTGTTTCTGGAGGAGACTAACATTTGATTTACTAGATTGAGTAAAGAAAATCCACCTTCACCTATGTAGTTCCTTACCCAGTTCTTTACTGCCTAAATAGAACAAAAAGGTGGAGGAAGGATATGTTTCCTGTCTCTCCTTAAGCTGAAACATCCATCTTCTCCTGCCCTTGGACATTTGAACATCAGAGATCTTGGTTCCCAGGCTCCAGGATTTATACCAGCTCCCCACTACCCCTACCCTCCACCCCTGGCTTCTCTGGTTCTCCAGTTTGCAGATGGCATATTATTGGACTTCTTGGCCTCCATAATCACACAAAGCAATTCTCATAATAAATCTCCTGCTCTCAGTGCCTATATACACATCTTATTGGTTCTGTTTTTCTGGAGAAAACTGATACAACCTCATGGCCCTCATATAATAAGTTTGGAGTTCTGGCCTCAAACTTATTTTATGAGGGCCATGAGGTTGTATTTCTTACAAACATCATCAGCTTTTGTATTAACAAAAGTCTTCAGGCTATTTTGACTTTCTTAGGGCCTTGAAATTCAAGGCATTTTTACACTTGCTATATTCAATTAGAACAAGAAAGCAAACAAACATTTTCAAAATATGCTCTTTCCAAGTTTTACTTGAGAGAACATGTTAAAACTGCATCTTCTCAAGCAATAAGCTTTACTGGACACCATACTTTATCATTTTAGTGAGCACCCTTATCTGGGAGTTAAATGTGTTTGAGAAAAAGTACCTAGTGTCTCTGCAGACTCTTTACTACACCATTCTTGCTTTCTCTGCCATAAACAGCTCTTACTAAACTAAATCTCCTCTAACATAGCAGCTCTTCCTCCCATTGCAATTAATAACCATGAAAAAATCTAATGTCTCTGCCTCATGGCCACTCCAACTGAAATAACTTTAGATGGTTCCTTAATGCAGGCTCAAATCCTTCCTACAAGCAGGCACATATATTTCTGCACAACTGGATGTCACTGAGGTTCCTCTGAGAAACATATGAAATGATAGAGTATGAAAGGGATGAGTTAAATTCTGGCTTCACTACTTAGTGCTTGTGTTGGTATAGGTACATGAATCAAACTTTTCAAATTTTCAATTATTTTATCTGAAAAATAACAACATTTTAACTTGTTAGGCTATTTGTGAGGGTTAACTGGGAAAAACCATGCAAAAGTTTTAAAAGGCATATCTGGCACACCGTAGACGTTTAATACATGATGGCTCTATTTCTTGTTTCTTTTCTCTGGCATTCCAGCGATAGTTTCTCAGATACCTGGAGCCAATTGGTAAACTCTAATTTGATTTCAACATATTTAAAATGAATTTTAAATAACAAAATATATGAGACTATTTCAAGTTTCCAAATACTTTATTGTAAAAATAATAATATTTAAATTGTTTACTTTTACTTCCTCAAATTGTTTCATTTATGTTTTTTACTTACAGGAATTCTAGTCTTGGTATCTATGTTAATATTCTTGGCTTTCTCATATGTTCTGCCCATTTCTATTTATGTTCCATGTTGAAAATGATATTTCTAATACACTTACATTCTTATACTTCAGTGTAAGCTCAAATATTTCTCTCACTAGCTCCAGTAAGATTTCTGGTTTCCAACATTTTGAAGATTCACCAGGTAACTTTATTATGTTTTCTCTGACTTATTCTGAAGAAAACCTATTTTTTAAGAAGAAAAATTTAATCATTGTATTTAAATATTATCAGTGCCTACTGCTGGCCATTTCAAAGGGACAGTGCATTTATGAATACATAACACTTCGATTTTTGAGAAAGCTTTCATGACTAATACTAATTTGTTTTCAGATTACTCTCTGCCCCATAGAAAATAAAACAAATGATTGAGGTGGGCGGCAATTTATTTATCTATGCTGTTAGAAACAGATGCTCTTCAGAGTACACCACAAAAAAGATGTGCAAACTTTTATAAAAGTACGTGGGAAAAAGTGAAGACGTTTTAAAGAAATCCACAGTTTGTCATCTAAACAAACTTTTAAAATGAGGAGGGGAGCTGAGAACACATCACATTTGTAGGTAAATGCTTCAAGAGAAAGAATGTTTATGTAATACTGAATATGCTATGGACCACATTACCATTGCAGAGCATATGTTCTTTGTAAGTAAGAGAACATAAACCCACTATAGAGATGAAAATGGCGAAATTTGGAATCACATGAGAGACGTGTTCAACTTCTAAACTTTAACAGATTCATAATGAACCTGCAAATTGAGAATTAACACCTGTTCTGGATCATTATCACTAGTAAAGTGCCAAGTGGAGACTTGTTTGTACGTGGGAAATGTTATTTCTCAAGGTCAGTTGCTAATATGTATCATTTACATAAATGTTTCTATTAGCAGCCTCATATCAAATTAGGAGGATAAAAGTAGAGTGTGAATTCTCTGCCAATTTTTTCCGCTAGGATAAACTGGAAGAATTCTTTATCTAGATTCATGGACCAAAAAATTTTTATACTATTCAGAACAAAGTGATGTGGCAGAAAAAAAAATAATGCCTATTTATCAGCAATGTTCAGATGAAGCATATTGGGTATTGGCCATGAGGATAGCAAGGGTGTTGGAAAAGTTGTCTCAGCACTTTTCAGGAGGGATCAGAGAAAATAAAAGAGCCTTATCGATCATTCTTCTTCTCTGTGGATCAGAATACTGCCAAGTACATTCTCAAATGATAACATCCAGAATGAAATCCCATCATCAATTTATTTCAAAATATTAATGTATCCACCATACATACTGACAACATGTTTGAGAGATATAAAGGGATAAAAGTAGGAAACAAAAATAGGTCAAAAAAGAAGGAAAGGGGAAAGGAGAGAGGTAGGTACCCTAGAAATAGTGGTTTGTTTCTATCTCTTTATATAGTAAGCAACCAGAGGACCACTGTTTGGACAGGTACATATTGATTATTTTGAATGCCAAGTTTTCTGAGAATTAGGCTTCTATCAGAAATAATTTAATTCCTCAGTTAATCCTAGTTGTTCATCTAGGATTTTTATAGTATGGGGTTTTACATTTGGATTTTTAAATACTTTGATTTAATTTTTATATATGGTGAGAGATAGGAGTCTAATTTTATTCCTCTGAAATCATGTTCTTTGAGGCAACATGGACAGATCTGGAGGTCATTATCCTAAATGAGCTAACTCAGAAACAGAAAATCCAGTATCAGGTGCTCTCGCTTATAAGTGGGAGCACAACAGGTACAAATGGACATAAAGAGGGAAGAATAGACTATGGAGATTCCAAAAAGGGGAAAGGTAGTGGTGGGGGATGAAGGTTGAAAAATTACCTACTGCATATAATGTTCAATTTGGGTGATGGGTGCACTAGAAGCCCACCCCCACCGTTACACATGTAATAACCATGTAATAAACAAACACATGTACCCCCTGAATCTAAAATTGAAAAACACAACTAATTTGAGAGATTCACGTAGGTATTAATAAGTAAAATGCATATTGCTAACATTCCAATGTTGCATATTAAATAACAATATGATTGTATTTATTAAAGCAGTTTCATTTGCAATTTTCAATGTTTAATCATATCTCTGCTGCTTCTAGATTCATTGATGAAATCAATAGACAGAGCTCTGCTATAAAATCATTGTCAGTTAAAGAATCTTGTACATTTTTACAGTCTTTTAGGGATTAAATCTTTGTTTAAGTCTTTGTTAGAAGTTTTATTAACTTCAAGGGAGCCATATTTGTGATCTTAAACATTATTTAGTCCAATTTGGAAGCACAGCCTGATTAAAACATATTTATTAGAGTAAACTTAATGATTTTTGATGTGAAAAACACTCTGATTATAGCTGTAGAAATAAGTTCCTTTAGTGATAATCAAAAAAATCTATGGATAAACATTTATAGTGTCAAATTTATTAATTCAAGCCTTTTTAAAATGTATACCTTATACAAGGCAATTTGATAAACATCTTGAAAGATGTGGACATATAAAATATGATCACTGATCTCAAAGAGGTAAAGTCTCATAGAGGAAACGGTACATATATCTGAGCGATGACAGTTCAAGGTTAAAAGCTTTAAGGAACATGAGAAGCAGAATGATAAATAGGTATGGGAATTTAGAGAAGATAGGAAGTTTACGGGAGGGTCCATGGGAAGAAAAAAATTTAGCTGTTGGAAATGATGGGTAAGCAAGCTTTTAAAATAGTATTTCCTTAGGAACACCAAACACACACTAAAGTAAAATGAGCAAAAGGAGGGTGAAGGAGAACTTAGCAGAAAATAATTAAAGCCAGAAAGAAGAGGTTGGTTATTATGAGTGATCACACTGCCCGCACCTTTCCCTCTGGCATATCCAGAATCTCGTTTCCTGGCCTCTACTTGCTTTCCTGATGCATTCTTCTTCTCTTCATCTTTGAGAAGCAATTGTCAACCCTTTCTTCAAAACAGCCTCTCTAAAGTCAGAAGTATGATTGAAATAAATCAACCTACTAACACATATTGGTTGAATATGAAAATATATTTTGAGTTGCTGAAAACTTCTTCCTTTCCTATGAGACCTTTAATTTAGGGTTTATAAATACCAGTAAGGTTAAACTATAATATATTATAGTTGAAGTAATTGGCCACATGTTTTGACTTTCTTTGTCAAAATTAACCAACTCAGAAGCTGCAGAGTGGAATCAGACATTGGTTTGGGAAGACAGAGGGGTGTGTGTGTGTGTGTGTGTGTGAGAGAGAGACAGAGGAAGAGAGAGGAAGAGAAATAGATAGAAGAGAGGCATGCCTCCTTGCCTTCTTCTACTGAGACGTAGACTCTATGAGCGACATCATTATTGTTCTATTATTTTTCACACATTTGCTTATTCAAAGCCTTTGCATTTATTGCATTTTAATTTCATGTTTTTGTTAACTCATTTTCTGCTGGGCTTTCTGATTAAATAGTAAGTTTGCTTATTACTCATTTATCTTCAGAACACAACATAGTGCCAGACACATAGGAGTTCATTAATTAATTGCTAAAAAAAAAAAAAAAAAAAGATCTCCAATTAGGTCCTGTAATGTTTTTAATGGTTTACCTTGATATTCAGAGGGTACTACTGCCAGAATATATAAAGAAAGAATTACTATTTATTAAAAATCCACCATGTATCTCTACTGTATATTTTTACTCTTATGTAATCTTCCTAAAACATGTTAAGGATAAAATATGATTTATCAATTTATCAATTTTTATCCCCAATGCATAAGTGGAGCTCAGAGAACCAGAAAAATGTTTCTGAATTTTGCCATGAATAAAAGGAGCTACAATTTTAGGATTTCAAGCTCATATCACACTTGGTAAAAGTTCTAAAGTCCATTGTATTCTGTTGATTTCCAGGGATTAGCGAGAAGGCAAATCATGAGGTAGATAAATGTGATTTCAGTAGATCAAAAAGATATGAAAAGATGTGATGTTAATACCATTGCAATATTTGTATATTAGGCTGTATATGTAAAATTTTCATTTTTCTTTTTGTAAAAACTTGTGAATATCAGTGCTTTCTGGTAATTCAACTTAGTATTTTATTCCAGTCCTAGAATCCTTTTTATTATCATATACTTCTTCCAAATGCTATGGTCTAAGAGGATAGTGTGATGATGAGTTCTAAGCTGTGACTGTGCTAACAACTAACTGAAATAACGTACAAAAAATCACTAGAGTCCTGGTTAGCAATGTCAAGGCATTGCTAAGTAGCACATGGTGAGGTTCAATAATCTGGATATTAACACCTCTAAGAATACCTGCAAGCTACTTATAGTGAGATAGCTTTAACTGAGCATTTGCAGTCAAGAAAGTTAAGAAAGAAGGCACTCTGTACTTCAAATGTGTGCATTTAAAAATGTATATATGTTTATATACACATACATATACACATATATATACATATATAACAACTGTCTGAAACTCTGCCATTCAAGCCTTCAAATATTTATTAGTTATAAATCACTACATATTTTTCTAATACTAGATGACATCAACAGCGATAGAAAGTTGGGGTGGTTGCACATTTTTCATTTTTAAAAATGTGTTAGGTTGACAACATTTGAAAGGTGTGTGAAAAGGATTTTATACTCTATTTAAATGACTTTTGTAAAGAGTCATCCTCTATCTCCATGGCACTGCTAATTGTAGCTAAATACAGAAAAAAATACATATGCTATGAAGGCAAATTTCATTTAAAAGCGACGCGCTATATTCAATTGTGGGTATTAATAATTTCTGTCCTTTGTTATCACTGGTTCTCTTTCACTCACATCTACAAAGTCTCAACAAAATATTGTCATTAAATTATAAAACATTCTGATTCATTTGTTGGATGAGTTTGAAGTGAAACATAAATATTGGTAAATTAGAAATTAAGCATTATAACTATCATATTTGGTATCTCCCCACAAGGAAACTTTTGAAAGGGAAGGAAATAATTTTAGACTTACAGAAAAATTTCAAAAATGGTTCAGCATTCCTGTACATCCTTCATTCAGTTTTCCCATTATTTGCAAATTACGCTAATGTGATATAAACTAAGTTTTGTCCAAGCTAATAACCAATGTTGGTAATGATTATTTAACTATACTCCATACTGTATTTATATTACACTGGCCTTTCCATTAATATCCTCTTTCTGTTCCATGATCCAACTGAGGTTACCACATTGCATTTAGGAAGCATGTCTCCCCAGGCTACCCTGGTCTGTGACAGTTTCTGTTTTTCCTTGTTTTTCAGGACACTGACAATCTCAAGTAGTGCTGTCCAAGTATCCTGAAGAATGTCCTTCATTCTAGATTTGCCTAATAGTTTTCTCATGATTAGTCTGGGGTTAGAGGTTTGTAGAAAAAAAGTACCAAACAGCTGAAGCACTCTTCTCATTATATTATATCAGGATGGGCATGATATCCACATGACATTACTGATTAGTGTTAGTTTTTGCCAGGTTTCTCTATTGTAATGCTACTTTTCTTTCTAAACTTGATTCATTGGAAATAAATCTTTTGTTTAATCCATCTTCAAGAAGAAAGGGGTTTAAGACTTGTCATCATTGCATACTCATTCCCAACAAGACTACCCTACATCTGGCCTGGAAAATATTCAGATCCACCCTCATTTCAGTATCCTGTGTGTATACACACATAAAAAATGTACATTATTATACACAAACATGCAATATACAATACCTCCCTGTGGTTCACAATTTGGGCATAATTGGCATATGGAATAATTGATATAGTCCAGTTAGAGTCGTTTTTATTAATTCTTAAGACTGCCACAAGAAAATATGTATATCTATATAAATCTTTCATGGAGTATCTGAATCTCTCAATGATAATTTTGAGTCTACCACAAAACACAACTGTATTGCCCTGAAAAAAACACAGAAGCTTTGTTTAGAAATATAGGTCTCCTTCAGATTTTGGCAGTGCAATCAACAAAAAAGTGGTTTACTTCCTGTGAGAAACATTGAAACCAAGGATAGTTTCATGAATAAAATATTTTCTTGAAACCCCTTTCCCAGTCTGAGCCATCTAAGGCCATCTTCTCCATATCCTTAACATCTCGTGCAGCACCCTTCATGTTCTTCTGGAATCACTGGTGTTTTATTTCACCAAGTAGACTCTGAGCTCCTAGAGGGAAGGGATGTGGTTTTGTTTACGTCTCCATGCTTAGCTCTTGACACATAGCAAATACTGAGATGTATTTATATTCATTGAATAAATAAACAAATATCCTATAAAATTTCCATTAGAAAAATGTAAGACACTACACAAAAATAGTGTTTATATTTAGAATCAATATTTTTAAATTCATTATACAATTTTATCACTCTAAAACACAGTTAATAAGTTTACTATAGCAACACATCCGATATTGATCACTGCTGCCTAGGATGTTTTTTTAACTCTCTGGCACTGAGCATCGTCTACTGTTCTTCATGTTCCACTGACAGCTTCTAAACTTGAAGTCTAGATTGCAGCCCTCAGCCTGTACTGATTTTAGTTATGCTCCATTATCTGAAAATTAATGCACAGCAACTGTGTTGGGCTCAATGAATCTACCTACTTTGCAGTGTTCCTCTCCAGGAATCTCATTACCTCCCTGTCTCTGTGAAGTCAGTAGCTGCAGGAGGCTTCTGCTATAGATCACAGTTCATTCAAGCCTGTTATTCTGTCTATAGTTGCTCCTGTCTTGAAGTCACATTGTTCTCTTCTTCATTTGTTTTCCACACACAGAGAATGCTGATATTAAATACTGAATAAAGGGAGTTTGTATTATATTTTCCTCAAATTCCCCTGTATTAGATTGGTGCTAATAATAAATACCTATTTTGTGAAATACAATACAGTGCTAAATAATTAATTTATGGGAATTCATTTAGATGCAAAACATAAGGGGACATATAGATTTTAAATTTCATATAGTCAAACTAATGGTTGACTACCTCTATAAGATTCCAGATGAAGTAGTTTTCTACTATTTAGGTTCTCAAAAATGAGAACTGGAGGTTGCCAGTTATATGCATGTATATATAACTGGTATGAATATATATATATATATTCATAAGAACCAGAAAATCAGAGGAGTGCTCACAGTATCTGGTTTTAACTTCATATTACCAAAAGAGGCACTGAGGAGAGGAAGAAAGACAATATTGAATTGCTGATGCCATCACTCCCTTAATTCCCTGGCAGCAGCCACATATTATACAGACAGAATCTGTGCACTTGGGGGAGGGAGAGAGCAGTGATTGTGGGGCACTGCATTGGGACTCAGTGGTGCACTATCATAGCAGAAAGCAACACCAGGCAAAACTCAGCCAATGCTTACAGAGGGAGCAACTAGATGAACCCTAGCCAGAGAGGAATTATCCATCACAGTAGTCGGAACCTGAGCTCCAACAAGTCTTGCCACCATGGGGCCAAAGTGCTCTGGAAGTCCTAACCACACTTGAAAGTCAGTCTAGGCTGCAAGGACTGCAATTTTTGGGCAAGTCCTTGTGTTGTGCTAGGGTCAGAGCCAGTGACCTGAGAGACACACAAACCAGTGAGACACCAGGGGTACTTGTGTCACCCCTCCCACAACCCCAGGCAGCACAGCTTGCAGCTCCAGGAGAGACTCCTTACTTCCACTTGAGAAAAGGAGAGCGAAGAGAAAAGAGGACCTTGACATGCAACTTGGACATTAGCTCAGCCAGAGTAGGATAGAGCACCAGGCAGGGGTTTCCATTCCAGGCCCTAGCTTCCAGATTACATTTCTAAACACACCCTGAGCTGGAAAGGAAACTGCTGCCTTGACAGGAAGGACCCAGTCCTGACAGGATTCATCACAAGCTGGCTAAAGAGTCCTTGGGCCCTGAATAATCAGCAGCATTACCCAGGCAGTACTTGCCATGGGACTTGAATGAGACTCAGAGCTGTGCTGGCTTTCGGGTGTGACCCAGCACATTCTTAGCTGTGATGGCTAAAGTGAAGGATTCCTTTGTTTGGGAAAAAGATACAAAAGAATAAAGGGGTCTTTGTCTTGCAGCTTAGTTACCAGCTTGACCACAGTGGGGTAGAGTACCATGTGTGCTCTTGGGGTCCCTGATTCCAGGCCTTGGCTCTTGGACAGCATTTTTGGACCTGCTCTGAGCCAAAGAAGAGCCTGATGCCCTGCAAGGAGAGTTTCAGGCCTGGTAACGTTCACCACAAGCTGACTGAAGAGCTCTTGAGCCTTGAATGAACATCAGTAGTAGCCAGACAGTACTCACTGCAGGCCTGGGGTGGTGGTGTCTGTGGGAAGTGACTCTTCTGCTTGTGCAAATGGGAAGGAAGAGTGGGAGGGCTTTGCCTTGTGATTTGGGTGTCAGCTCAGCTGCAGTGGAATAGAGCACCAGGTAGACTCTCCTAAGGTACCTGATTCCAGGCCCTGCTCACAGATGGCAGCTATGGACTCATTTAGGACCAGGGAAAAATCACTGCCCTGAAGGAAAAGGCACAAGCCAAGCTGGCTTTGCCAGCTGTTGATTGTAGAGCCCTAGGGCCTTGAGCAAACATAGGCAGTGGTTACCACAAGCTCTGAGTGAGATCCAGTGCTATGCTGGCTTCAGGACTGACCCAGTGCAGTCCCAGTTGTAGTGACCACAGGGGTGCTTGTGTCACCCCTTCCCCAGCTCCAGTTACCTCAGCATAGAGAGAATCCATTTGTTTGGGAGAAAGTGAGGAAGAGAACAAGAGTATGTCTAATGATCTAGAGAAATCTTCCCGATTTTATACAAGACCACCAAGGTTGTACCTCTACAAGTCTATAAGAACCATAGCATTACTGGACTTTGGGTGATCCCCTAACGCAGATATGACTGCAGTGAACAGATACTTAGATCGTAAAACCTAAGTCCCTTTGAATACTACCTGGAAAATTTTCTCAAAAAGGATGGGTGCAAATAAGCCCAGACTTCAAAGACTTCAATAAATACCTAACTCCTTAATGCCCAAACACTGACTAACATCCACAACCACAATACAATAATAGCCGGAGAGTTCAACATCACACTTTCAGCATTGGACACATCATCCAGACAGAAACTTAAAAAAGAAACATTGTACTTAATATGCACTATAGACCAAAAGGACCTAGTAGATATTTATAGAACATTTCATCCAATTGCTGCAGAATACACATTCTTTTCCTAAGCACATGGATCAGTCTCAAGGATAGATCATATGTTAGGCCACAAAACAAGTCTTACAACATTCAAAAAATTGAAATTATATTAAGTATCTTCTCTGACCACAATGGAATAAAACTAGAAATCAATAACAAGAGGAATTTTGGAAAGTGTACACACATGTAAATTAAACAACTTTAATTTCCTGAATGATCAGTGGGTCAATGAAGAAATTAGACATTAAAATTTCTTTGAAACAAATGGTAATGGAAACACAACATACCAAAACGCATGGGATACAGCAAAATAGTGCTGAAAGAGAAGTTTGTAGCTGTAAGTGCCTATGTCAACAAAGTAGAAAAAGTTCAAATAACCTAAGAATGCATCATAAATAACTAGAAAAGCAAGAGCAATTCAAACCCAGCATTAGTAAGCATAAAGAAATACTAAAGATTAGTGAATAAATAAATGAAATTAAAAGAAATAAAACAATATAAAAATCAATGAAATGAAAAGTTGGGTTTTTTTAAAGTAAAAATTTTAAAGTAAACCAGACTAAGAAAACAGGAGAAAAGACTCCAAAAATAAAGTAGGAGATGTAATGGGAAACACTACAATCAATACTGCAGAAATTCAAAGGCTCATTAGAGGCTACTATGAGCAAGTATATGCCAATATATTGGATAACCAAGAAGAAATGGATAAATTCCTAGAAACATATAAACTACCAAGATTGAACCATAAAAAATCCAACACCCAAATATACCAATAACAAGTAACAAAATTGAAGCTGTAATTAAAAAAAAAAAAAAAAAAACTCATAGCAAAGAAAAGCTTGGGACCTAAATTACCAAACATTTAAAGAACTAGTACCAATTCTATTCAAACTATTCCAAAAATAGATGAGGAGGCAATAGTTCCAAACTATTTCCACAAGGCTAATATTTCCCTGTTACCAATACTAGACAAAGACACATCAAAAGAGAAAATGACAAGACAGTATTCCTGATGAAAACTGATGCAAAAATCCTCAAGAAAACACTGGCAAACTGAGCTCAACAGCACATCAAAAAGATTGTTCATCATGACCACGTGGGATTTATCACAGGGATGTGAGGATGTTCAACATGTACAGATCAATCATTGTGATACATCATATCAACAAAATAATGGACAAAAACCATATGATCATTTCAATTGGTGCTGAAAACCCATTTGATAAAGTTCAACATCTTTTCATAATAAAAACCCTCCGAACACTGTGTATAGAAGGAAGATATCTCAACACAGTAAAAGCTGTATATGACGAGTAGTACCGTAGTGAATGGGCAAAAACTGAAAGCCTTTCCTTTAAGCTCTGGAACCCAACAATGATGCCCACTTTCACCACTGTTTTTGAACAAAGAACTGAAAGTCTTCGTTAGAGCAATCAGACAAGAGAAAGAAAGAAAAGCATCCAAATTAGAAAGGATGAAGTCAAATTATCCTTATTTGCAGATTATACAATCTTAAATTTGGAAAAACCTAATGATACCACCAAAAAACTATTAGAATTCATGAATAAATTCAGTAATGTTGCAGGATAAGAAAAATCAGCATTAAAAAATTAGTAACATTTCTATACACCAATGCCAAACAGTGTAAAAGACAAATTAAGAAAGTAACACCATTCACAAACTTTAAAACTATAGCTACGAATATAATTAAATAACTAGAAATTAACTTACCAAAGAAGGAAAGACCTCTACAATGAAAGCCATATAGCATTGATGAAAGAAATTGAAGAGGACACACACACACACACACACACACACACACACACAGGATATTTCGTGGTCATGGATTGTATCAACATTGTTAAAATGTCTATACTACCTAGAGAAATCTACATATCCAATGTAATCTATTTTAAAATACCAATGATATTCTCCACAGAAATAGAAAACAATGCTAAAATTTATATAGATTCACAAAAGACCCACAATAGCCAAAGCTAAACTGAGCAAAAAGAACAAAACTGAAGGAATTACATTAACTGACTTCAAATAATACTAGAGCTATTGTAACCAAAACAGGATTATACTGGTATAAAAGTAGACATAGACCAATGAAACACAATGTAGAACCCAGAAATGAATCCATATTCCTACATAAACTAGTTTTTCACAAAGGGACCAAGAACATACATTGGGGAAAGGACAGACTGCAGTAAACAGTGCGGGGAAAACTGGATATCCATATGCAGATGAATGAAACTAAACCCACTCTTTCACTTATATACAAAAATCAAATCAGAACGGATTAGACTTAAATCTAAGACCTCAAATTATGAAACTGCTAAAAGAAAACTTTGGGGAAACTTTCCATGACATTGGACTGAGGAAAGATTTCTTGAGTAACACCCTGCAAGCACAAGCAACCAAGGCAAAAATAGACAAATGAAATCACATCAAGTTAAAAAGCTTCTGCACACACACACACAAAAGTGAAGAAACAACCCACAGAAAATATTTGCCAACTATCTATTCGACAAGGGATTAATAACGTGAATATATAAGGAGCCTAAACAACTCTATAGAAAAAAAAATCTAATAATCCAATTAGAATTGGGCAACAAATCTGAATAGACATTTCTCAAAAGAAGACACAAATGGCAAACAGTTGTATGCAAAAGTGCTCAACATCATTGACCATCAGAGAAATGCAAGTCAAAACTACAATGAGATATCTCATCCCAGTTAAAATGTCTTTTTTTTTTTTTCCAAAAAACAGGCAATAACAAATGCTTCAGGAGATGTGGAGAAAAGGGAACTCTTGAATATTGCTTGTGGGAATATAAGTTAGTACAACTCCTATGGAGAACAGTTTGGAGGTTCCGCAGAAAACTAAAAATAGAACTTTTTTATGAGCCAGCAATCCCACCACTAGGCATATACACAAAAGAAAGATAATTGGTATACTGAAGAGATATCCATACTGCTGTGTTTATTGCAGCACTATTCCCAATAGTCAAGATTTGGAGGCAACCTAAGTTTTCTTCAACAGGTGAATGGATAAAGAAAATGTGTCACTTATACATAATGGAGTACTATTCAGTCATAAGAAGAATGAGATGTTGTCATCTGCAACAACATGGACAAATCTGGAGGCCATTATGTTAAGTAAAATAAGCCAGGCACAGAAAGACAAGCTTTACATGTTCTCATTTATTTGTGGGAGCTAAAAATTAAAACACTTGAACTCTTGGAGATATAGAGTAGAATGATGGGTACCAGAGGCTGGGAAGGGTAGTGAAGCAGGGGGAATGGGAAAGGTTGATGGGTACAAATATGTAATTAGATAGAGTGAATAAGATCTAGTATTTGGTCTCACAACAGGTGACTACAGCCAATAATGATTTACTGTACATTTCAAAATAATGAAAAGACTATATGTAACTGAGCTGGGCACTGTGGCTCATTCCTGTAATCCAGCACTTTGGGGAGCTGAGGCTGGAGAATCACTTGAGGTAAAGAGTCTGAGACCAGGCTGGCCAACATGGTGAAACCCCATCTCTACTAAAAATACAAAAAGCCGGTTGTGGTACTATATGCCTGTAGTCACAGCTGTTCGAGAGGCTGAGACTGAATGATTGCTTGAACCTAGGAGACGGAGGTTACAGTGAGTCAAGTTTGCGCCACTGCACTTCAGCCTGGGCGACAGAGCAAGACTCTATCTCAAAAAGAAAAAAAGGTATAACTGGTATAACTGGATTGTTTATAGCATGAAGAAAGGATAAGTGCTTGAGATGATGGATACTCCATTTACTCTTATGTGATTATTATGCATTGCATGCCTGTATGAAAACACTCATGTACTCCATCAATATATCTACTACATATCCATACAAGTTAAAAATTAAAAACAGTTTTAAATGAGAACTGTTTCCATGTTCAAAACATGTGCTTAATTCTAAGAATTCTACAGGTGAGGTTCCTATTTTATGAGAGAAGAATTCAATGAACACAATGTGTATTTGTGCCTCCTAAGTGCATGGAGATATAACAAAAATATAATAGATGTCATTAACACTAATATATAATTAGTTGGAACCACATTGTTTCCCCAAAAATTAGCCAGCTAGAGCTATTGTGATCCTAGATTGTTAAGAAAACTAAAGATTTTAGATTTCAGAGCAGAGTGCTGCTGAACTATGAAAGGCCAGAAGCAGAGCCTAAATAGTTGTCAGGGATTCCAGAGAGCCAAAAGGCTGTGTCATTCTTCACTCTCTGAAAAGCTGCCTTCTCTGCTATTTAGTTTACACAGGGAATGAAAGGTAGAAAGCACATGGTTTACTGGCTTACATTACCATTGACCTGCATGGTTTGTGTCAGACATCCTCTCTGTTCCAATCAACCATGTCCAAGAAGAGGGGCTACTTAGCACAAATGTAGATAATTGAAACAAACCATTGTATGCGAGAGAAGAAATTAAGGGCATTATTTGTAGCTGGGCATATACTCTGTGAAATGATTACTACAATGCTGAAATTATAACAGCTCTTGATGCCTCTGGCTGGATGGAACGTTGGCCCTTACAAAGTTCCTCTTTCCAAGAGATTTAGGAAGTCCTCCAGGAGTGTCTTAGCCCTGTCCATGAAAAAAGTTATGGTTTCCCTGCTCTTTTGGAGTTAGCCAAACTAGAACGATGTGGCCACTGGCTACCATAGCTCCATAGAGGTGCCAACTGCAACAAAGAGCCATTGCTTCAGCAGCTCTCTGCTGTTAATCTTCCATCACAGATACACTTTAATCCTGATTAAGTTGAAGTTATCCCATCATCACTGATATCAGCATCAGACAAGCAGTGATATGGCAGCCCTTGGTCCTAGTGCCATTACAAGGTAATTCGTTGAATCAGAACGAGGTGTTTCCACTGGTACAGATCTCCAAGGCCCAGATCCCTGCTTATTCATCCTGGATACTAATATTCTTATGAAATGCAAAAAAGAATTTTCCCTCCACATCTTCTTTTTCTCCTTGGAGAAGGGTACAGCAGTGGGTTCAGTGAAAGGTAAACATTTTCATGTTTACCTATACAGTCTTTCCTTTTTCTCTCCATAGTGTGCCACTATCTTTCTGGAAACATCACATCTCACAACATGAAAAATGAAATATTCCATAATTCCATAAGCTACATGGATTCACACTGTTGTGTATAATCCCTGTTCACTTCTTTTTCTGTCCTCTAAGATTTTTATAAATATTGAATTATACCATGAATATGAAAGTGCTTGAAATCTATTGTGTCACAAAATCATAAATATTTTTATGAGAAATTTCTGTCAAGACTGTATCCTCTGTGTTCATACCCAATAATTCAATTTTACTTTCCAATATTAGATTCAAATTTGTCTCCTCTCTACTTTGTTGGGAGACTGTGGATCAAACTTCCCTCTGAAAAGTCTATGGTAATTCCAAGACAGGGAAGGGTCTGGGGAGTAAGAGCTTCCACATTCCTAGAAGCTAAAGAGAATATTCACATTTAGATCTTACTATTTTCTTCCATATCTCTCCATTTGTTTCTGTATCTATGAATTTGTTGCTAATAAAGTAAGTCATGATTGTTTTCTCATAATTCATCTCTGTGAACCAAGGATAGGAAACTCCTAATTTACAATGATCACACATGCAGATACCAATAAAAAAATCTGAAAAAGGACAAAAAAGAGAAAATACAAAATCTAATAATACAAATATGTTCAATATCACTGACAATAAACAAAATATTTACTATGAAACGAGCAAAACAAAATATGATAATATTTGATGATGGCAAGTATGAATGAGGCTATTATCTACTATTTGTTAATGGAAGTTTATTCAATTTTTTCATGAAGCAATTTGGAAATATGTGCCAAGGGCCTCTAAATGTTCATTTTTGAACTGATACTTGCAGTTGAATAACTCATTTTTAGGGAAAAAAATCCAAAACCCAGTCACAATATTTATGCTAGTACGGTATTTGCATAGTAAAACATTTGGAACCCAAATGAAATCTTCAACAGAGGAATGGTTAAACAATTATGCTCAATCCATGTTATGAAATATTGATCAAACATTAGAATTATTTTTACAAAGCATTTCAACGAGATAGAAAAGTTATCTGGAATACATGGTGAGAGAGTATAAAAATATAGCTTCTACATTCATACACAATTTCACTTATCCATATTCCAGTCGTTATTGAACACCACAATATATGTAATTTTGAGTACATTGCACGTGTTGACTAACTTATGTCTCTAAATGATACTATTAAGTAAGTACAACCACGCATCACTTAACAATGGGGATATATGCATTTCTGAGAAACGCATCCTTAGGGGATTTCATTGTTGTATGAACATCTTAGAGTGTTCTTACCTAGAGGGTATAGCTTACTACACAGCTATGCTATATATTATAGTCTCCAGGCTACAAGCCTGTAAAGCATGGTACTGTATTGAGCACTGTTGGCAATCATAACACAATGGTAAATACTTGTTTATCCAAACACATATAAACATAGAAAAGGTAATGTAAGATGCTATGACATTACAACAGCTATAGTGTCACTAGACAATAAGAAACTTTCAGCTCCATTATCATCTTATGGAACAACTTCATATATGCAGTCTGTCCTTGACTAAAACATTGATACAAGGTATATGACTGTGTTTTCAAAACCATTTAATTTAGTTTCAGAAAGACTTTCAGGAAGTTTCATCATAGTGGCCAATCTAACCATTGGCAAACCGGTGCAGTAGTATTCACACTGAGAAAGTTTCAATGTTAAGTTGCCCTTATCTGGTCATGGTTGGTGTGATGGTTAAATGTCAACTTGATTGGATTGAGGGTTGCAATAGAGAACTCTGACTAAAGCCAATTTTGATACAGGAGTGGTTCTAGAGGAGCAGAGTATTAAGGATGGAGTTCTTTTTGTGCTTTTAGGGTTTCTGGAGTTGGCTGCTTAATATGACTAAACTAAAAAATGCTAAGGACTCTATTTCTACTAGCATGGAGAATACTGATAATCCTTGGCATGAACTGTTTAGAGAGTTATGCAAAATAAATGCATTTGACACTCCTGATTCACTGCTTGTGAGAGGCAAGGAGTTTAGTGACTCTATACGTAATAACTTTGACTGTAAGTGGAGAACCAAGGAATATAATGAAGTTGGTTGGTTGCTTCTAAGTTAACTGGAAAAGGGATGAAAGAAAATAATGAACTCAGGGATTCTAATTCACAGCTTCAGAAGCAGATACTGAGCTTCAAATCTGCTAAGGTTGCTGAGTGAGAGTCTTATCTCCTGTAGAGAAAAAGGTAAAATTGTGGAAAATCAGAGACAAGCTCTTATCATGTGAGCAGCTGACCTTCAATGAAAGATGCATGCACAGCCTCACCAGGTATCTACTGTTAAAGTGAGGGCATTGATTGGAAAAAAATGGGACCTTGCAACTTGAAATGGGGATGTGTGGGAGGACCTTGATGAAGCTGGGGATACTGAGTTGTGAACTCTGATGAACATTTTTTTGCCAGAAGAAACAGCTTTCCCGCCCCCAGTAGTGGCAACATCCCCTCCCTGACCCATGCTGCCATCAGCCTTTCTACTTTTTTCCGAGGAGATAAGCTCTGTGCTTCCTAAGGCAACAATGATAGCCTCCCCTGAGGCAGCTGCCAGGCAGGATAATGTTGATTTTCTTCAGGAGCCACCTCCAACACTCCTATTTGCTTCTAGACTTATAGCTAGACTAAAGTCCTGGCAGGCCCCTAGAGGTGAGGTTCAGAATGTGACCCACACTTGAAAAGAAGTGCTTGAGTTTTCTAATTTATATAAGCAGAAATCTGGAGAACAGACATAGGAATGGCTATTAAGGGTACAGGATAATGGTGGAAGGAACAGGGATGGATCAGGCTGAATTTATTGATTTGGGCCCACTAAGTAGGGATTCTGCATTTAATGTTGCAGCTTGGGGAGTTAAAAGTGGTTCTAATAATTTATTTGCTTGTTAGCTGAAATATGAATTAAAAGATGGCCCACTGTGAGCGAGATGGAAATGCCTGATCTCCCTTGGTTGAATGTAGAGGATGGGAGTCAAAGGCTTAGGGAGATTGGGATGGTGGAGTGGATTAGTCACTTTAGATCTCCTCATCCCAGCTGGGAGGGTCCAGAAGATATACCCTTGACCAATGCTTTGTGAAATAGATTTGTGAGCACAGCACCTGCATCTTTGAAAGAGCCCTGTAATTGTTCTTCTCTGTATGTCAGAGCTAACAGTGGGAACAGCAGTCACTCAACTACAAAATTTAAATACAATGGGAATAATTGGATCCCAAGGTGGCAGGGACCAAATGGCAGCACTCAGTCATCAAAGGCAAGGTGGGCATAGCTACTGTAATGAACGGCAGAAGCAAAGCAGCAATTGGGACAATTTTACTCCTATAGAGCTCTGGCATTGGCTAATTAATCATAGTGTGCCTAGAAGTGAAATTGATAGGAAACCTACTGCATTCCTACTTAATTTATGTAAGCAGAAAACTTCCAGGTCGAGTGGACAAGACTAATTTGAATCATAAAAACAGAGAACCACATTCCCTCAATCAATTTCCAGACTTGTGCCAGTTTACAGACCCACAACCCCTTGAATGAAGGGGTGGTTAGGTCCCCTTGAGGAAGGACCCCAATACACTACTGACAATTTGTGCTGTTAATCTTTCTTCCATCCTTCCCCAAGGAGACCTTGGCCTTTTACCAGGGTAACTGTGCATTGGGTAAAGGGAAATTATCAGACATTTCAGGAACTATAGACACTGACTCTAAGCTGACATTGATTCCAGGGCACCCCAAACATCACTGTTGTCCTCCAGTTAAAGTAGAGGCTTATGGAGGTTGGGTAATTACTGGATTTTTAGCTCCAGTCCAACTTATAGTGGGTCCAGTGGGTCCCTGGACTCATCCTGTGGTCATTTCCCCAGTGCCAGAATGCATAATTAGCATAGACGTACTTAGCACCAAGCACAACCCCCACATTGGCTCCCTGACTAGTAGGGTGAGGGCCATTATGGTGGAAAGGCCAAATGCAAATCATTACAGCTACTCTACCCAGAAAAATAGTAAATCAAAAACAATATCACATCCCTGGAAAGATTGCGGAGATTAGCGCCACCATCAAGGACTTGAAAGACACAAGGGTGATGATTCACATCACATCCCCGTTCAACTCTCAGATTTGGCCTGTGCAGAAGTCAGATGGATCTTGGTTAATTATAAGCTTAACCAAGTGGTGACTTCAATTGCAGTTGCTGTACCAGATGTGGTTTCATTGCTTAAGCGAATGAAAATATCTCCTGGTATCTTGTGCTCAGCCATTGATTTGGCAAATGCCCTTTTCTCCATTCCTGTCCGTAAGGCCCACCAGAAGCAATTTGCCTTCAGCTGGCAAGGCCAGAAATACACCTTTACTCTCCTACTTCAGGGGTGTATTAACTCTCCTGCTTTGTGTCATAATCTTCTTCGAAGAGACCTTGATTGCTTTTTTGCTTCCGCAAGATACCACACTGGTCTATTACACTGATGATATTATGCTGATTACAACCAGTGAACAAGAAGTAGCAGACACACTGGACTTATTGCTGAGACATTTGTGTGCAAGAGGATGGGAAATAAATCTGACTAAAATTCAGGGACCCTTTACCTCAGTAAAATTTCTAGGGATCCAGTGTTGTGGGTCCTGTTGATGTGGTTCCTTCTAAGGTGAAGGATAAGTTGCTGCATTTGGCCCCTCCTACAACCAAGAAAGAGGCACAACTCCTAGTGCGCCTACTTGGATTTTGGAGGCAATACATTCCTGATGTGGGTGTGTTACTCAGGGCCATTTATTGAGTGACCTGAAAGGCTGCCAGTTTTGGGTGGTGTCCAGAACAGGAGAAGGCTCTGCAATGGGTTCAGGCTGCTGTACAAGCTGCTCTGCCACTTGGGCCAAATGACCCAGCAGATCTAGTGATGCTTGAGGTATCAATGGCAGATAGGGATGCTGTTTGGAGCCTTTGGGAGGCCCCCAAAGTGAATCACAGACGGAGCCTCTAGGATTTTGGAGCAAAACTCTGACATCTTCTTCAGATAACTACTCTCTTTTTGAGAAACAGCCCTTGATCTGTTACTGGGCTTTGATGGAAACTGAATGTTTGACTATGGGTCATCAAGTCAACATGTGACCTAAACTGCTTTTCATGATCTAGTCATAAAGTGGGTCATGCACAGCAGCATTCCATCATCAAATGGAAGTAGTATATATGTGATTGAGCTTGAGCACATCCTGAGGGCATAACTAAGTTTCATGAGAAGTGGCTCAAATGCCCATGGTCTCCACTCCTGCCACCCTTCTTTCTCTCTCCTGCCTGCACCAATGGCCTAATGAGTAGTTCCTTATGATCAGTTGACAGAGGATGAGAAGACTAGGGCCTGGTTCACAGTTGATTCTCCACAATATGCAGGCACCACCCAAAAGTGGATAGCTGCAGCACGACAGTTCCTTTCTAGGACTTCCCTGAAGGACAGCAGTGAAGGGGAATCTTTCCCATGGGCAGAACTTTGAGCATTGCACATGGTATTGCACTTTGCATGGAGGAAGAAATGACCAGATGTGAGATTTTATGCTGATTCACAGGTTGTAGCCAAAGATTCGGCTAGATGATTGGGGACTTGGAAGAAGCGTGATTGGAAAATTGGTAACAAAGAAATCTGGAGAAGAGGTATGTGGATGGACCTCTCTGAATGGTCAAAAACTGTGAAGATATTTGTATCCCATGTGAGTGCTCACCAAAGGGGGAACTCAGCAGATAAGGATTTTAATAATTAAGTGGATACGATGACTCATTTTGTGGACACCACTCAGACTCTTTCCCCAGCCACCTCTGTCATCGCCCAATGGGCCCATGAACAAAGTGGCCATGGTGGCAGGGATGGAGGTTATGCATGGGCTCAGCAACATGGACTTCCACTCACCAAAGCTGACCTGGCTACAGCCACTGCTGAGTGCCCAATTTGCCAATAGCAGAGACCAACACTGAGCCTTCAATATGGCACCATTCCTAGGGGTAACCAGCCAGCTACTCATTGGCAGGTTGATTTTATTGGACCTCTTCCATCATGGAAAGCGCAGAGATTTGTCCCCACTGGAATAGACACTCTGGATATGAGTTTGCCTATCCTATACACAATGCTTCTGCCAAGACTACTATCCATGGACTCACAGAATGCCTTTTCTACCGTCATGGTATTCCACACAGCATTGCTTCTGACCAAGGCACTTACTTTATAGCTAAACAAGTGTGGCAGTAGGCTCACGCTCATGGAATTCACTGGTCTTACCATGTTCCACATTATCTTGAAGCAGCTGGATTGATAGAATGGTGGTATGGCCTTTTGAAGTCACAATTACAATGCCAACTAGGTGACAATACTTTGCAGGGCTAGGGCAAAGTTCTCTGGAAGGCCATGTATGCTCTGAATCAGCGTCCAATAAATGATACTGTTTCTCCCATAGCCAGGATTCATGGGTCCAGGAATTAAGAGGTGGAAGTGGAAGTGGCACCCCTCACCATCACCCCTAGTGATTCACTAGCAAAATTTTTGCTTCCTGTTCCCATGACATTACATTCTGCTGGCCTAGAGGTCTTAGTTCCAGAGGGAGGAACATTCCTACCAGGAGACACAATGATTCCATTAAATTGGAAGTTGAGATTGCTACCTGGACACTTTGGACTCTTCCTACCTTTAAGTCAACAGGCTAAGAAGGGAGTTACATTGTTGGCTGGGGTGACTGACCCAGACTATCAAGATGGAATCTGTCTACTACTCCATAATGGAAGTAAGAAAGAGTATGCGTGGAATACAGAAGATCCCTTTTGGTGTGTCTTAGTATCACCATGCCCTGTGATTAAGGTGAATAGTAAGCTACAACATCCCAATCCAGGCAGGACTACAAATGGCCCAGACAGACCCTTCAGGAATGAAGGTTTGGGTCACTCCACCAGAAAAAAAAAAAACAACACAAACTGCTGAGGTGCTTGCTGAAGTCAAAGGGAATACAGAATGGGTTGTAGAAGAAGGTAGTCATCAATGCCAGCCACAACCAAGTGACTATTTGAGAAAGGAGGACTGCAATTGTCATGAGTATTTCCTCCTTCTTTTGTTAAAAACTTATTTATTCATGCATACACTTGTACGAAGAAAATATCTCCATTTTGTTTCCTTTTTCCTTTATCATGTGATATAAGATTTATTGACTTCATGTTAGCATTTAAGTTTTTTTAACTTTATGTAATAACATTTGGATTGGGGATTGGTGCTTTTCCAGCTGTATGAAGGATAGTTGCATTATATTAGGCATAATTATGACCTTATAATTGTCTTTATTTAAAGATTATGTATGATCTCAGGAGGTGTGTATGTGTTCAAGTTGACAAGGGGTGGACTTTTGATGGTTAATACTGAGTGTCAACTTGATTGGATTTAAGGATGCAGAGTATTGATCCTGGGTGTGTCTGTGAGAGTGTTGCAAAGGAGATTAACATTTGAGTCAATGGGATGGGAAAGGCAGACCCACGCTTAATTTGGATGGGCACAATCTAATCAGCCACCACTGTGACTGGGATAAAAGCAAGCAGAAGAACGAGAAGAGCTCAGATTGGCTTAGCCTCCCAGCCTACACCTTTCTACCAGGCTGGATGCTTTCTGCCGTCGAACATAGACTCCAAATTCTTCAGCTTTGAGACTCGGACTAGCTTCCTTGCTACTCAGCTTGCAGATGTCCTATTGTGGAACTTTGTGATAGTGTGAGTTAATACTCCTTAATAATTTCCCCTATATATATATCCTATTAGTATGTCCTTCTAGAGAACTCTGACTAATACAGTTGGCATGAGGACCTGCAGTATAAATTCATAGATTAGGCCCATTATTCCTTTTTTGTCTCATATTGCAGTACCCTGATCAAGTACCGTATTATGAGTCATAAAAGCAATATCCTTCTCTACCCAAAGATATGACAGAAGATAAGGCATCTTAGGCAAGCATAGTGGTGGTGAAATAGCTATAAGTAAGTTTTTTTGCATATACTTTGTAGCCATATTAGTTACAACAAAGTTCTTAGACATTCTAATAACTCTACTATTTAACATAAGTCCAAGGGATTCCTCATGGTGTTTCCTACTCCTGGTGAAGGACAGAAGAATCATTTTCTCACAAATAAACCTATAAAAATAAGATAATGACCTAAACTAAAGAAATATATATACATTCTTGGGTGTGTCTTGGGAGTGTAAGTATACATAAAAGTGCACACACATACACCTATATATATATACACACGCACATACATATATGTATATATAGTAATATACTGTATATATAGTAATATACTGTATACTATATATACGAATATATGTATATATAGTAATATACTATATATATAACTATATATACAAATATATATACATATATTTACATATATAGAATCGCTGAATATATATGCATATTGAAATCAGGGGAAATCAATGAAACATATTTTTTGGATATGGTACCAATATATACAAATAATAAAACAGTTAGTCCGAAACAAACTGATAGATTGGCTAAATGCCAGAAGTGTTTTCTCCTTCACTAAGAAAGGTATACTATTTACTAATTGCTAAATGTATTCCCTTCATAAACAGACATTCTACTTTCTGTGCTGTACTACTCAGAATAGTATTTAGCAATAAATTACTCTCTGGTAGAAATCACCTGTGGGCTTTACCTGTTTGAACTTTTAATTAAATTGCTAAAAGCAAACAATAACCCCCACCATATCATATGAGACTGTTCATTCCCCATGACAATGAATCTAGCTTCTGTTTTTAATGGAAATCACCTCTCAACAAATATGTTTTTGACCCCTTTTTTCTCATAAAAATAATAACAAAGAGAATGCTTCCAGAAAAAAAAATTCTGCTGTAAAAGTAAGGATAAAAAGAAGAATATTTTCTTCAGAAATATTATAAACTAAAGTTTTCTGTCACCTAAAACCTTATTTCTAGTTTCAAGTTTTATATCATCACATAATTTGAAGTTTCACATTTTTTGTACTTTCCATTTGAATAACAAGGAAAATTTAATAATTCAAAGAAAGGTCACCAAAAAAGTGATTTGGAATTGAGATCTCAATGCCCAGGCAAAGCACAATTCACTGGGTTAAGCTGCCCTTTGAAAAATGTGACTGAAAATATCATACGGAATACCAAACATGATCAAAGTATCAGATCTTCTTTAAGTTGACAAATGATATTATTTTAGGATGGAATTACTTTTCGTCTTCTGACATATCAGCCCTTTATTCTGTCCCATGTTCTCTCAAATATTCATGTCAGGTTTGTCCTCCACTAATGAGAAGGTAAAAATTCTTATAGTTGAATATCAGGCTGAGAAACAAGTGTAGGTGGATCTATTAACAGCAATGTGGCACACTAAAGGTAGACTACCTTTCTACCTTTTACCCAGGTTAGTACCAAGGGTGGTGTTGACAAAAGTTACATAGCTCTTCCTATTTAAGTTGTTTTTCATTGATAATATTATAGAGGACTGTCATAACAAACAAACTGAAGCATAATTAACTTTAAATAAATCCACAGGTTGGAATAAATTGTGCATAGTAACTCTTTCATTCAATACTGCCTACACCAGGTCTACACCAGACATTAGCTTCAGTACTATTCAAGAATACCATCTCTAATAAACACAAAAACACAAATAACAAAATAGTAAATTTAAGGCAAAAATATATAACAACTGCAGGCATTTTAATTATATAGTTACTATTTAAGGTAAATAATTGTCATTATCTATTAAGCAACTAACAACATGATATTCTTTAAAATATAACATATTAACTAGGAAACTGAGAAAACCCAAGTAGGATTACAAGATTTTAATTTACTTTTCTCAATAAATCAAGTAGACTCAAATTTACCAAGTTCCTAAATAACACACATATCTCCTATGACCTTGAAAGAGCCGATCCTTCCAGATGGATCTTGAGTGGCTCAATGGGCCTATATTCAAAATGGGGCTAATTGGCCATTTGCTGACTAGACGTCACCCATATACTCTGTGTTCCTGGAAAAAAAAAACCATGCTTAAGTAGCATAGGAACTTTCATAGCTGTCTGCTGTTATTTACATAGCCTGGATCAAAGGCTGCTGGAAAGTCCCATTTCACCAACTGGACATAACCAATAGACTGCAACCTGTGATCAATCTTAATGTCAGTGCACCTTTGTTTTGTACTGAAGACTGCATCTCTGTTTTGCAAACTGCTCACTGGAATGGTCTCTTTCTTTAAAAAAAAAATCTTTTTGGTGGATTTATTAACACTATAAGCACAAATACCTGTGTATGTGTGTACATGTATGTAGGTGTACACACAAATACATATATACACATATATTTATGCTTTACTCTGAAAAATTTAATCACCTGTTTATTATTTTAAATTTATGCCTTTATTCTATTAATGTTTTGAGGAATCAAATATGTGCAAGTGATTCTAGGCTCCAAAAATGAAGTATTGAAGAGGACGGATGAGTTACCACTCTTAAGAAGCTTGAATTCGGTGAGTTAAAAAGACAACTTGTATACAAGTTAACAACTAAGATTATGACAGTGTGCTATTGTGGAAATAAAGAGGCAAATGTGACATAACTGTGGAACCACATGTCAATTAAGAAATTATGACCTATTCAAAAAATGGTGCTGAGAAAATTCACCAACAATTTAAACAAAAGTTTAACACCTGCCTCACATTATGCACAAATTCTGTGTGAAGTGCTAAATTAGAAGAAAAAAAAAGAAAATCTTTAGAAGAAATATTTTTTAAAATGTTATTTTGGCTTCTTGCTAAAGGGGTAAAAGGAATAAAATTATATATGTACGTATTTCCCTGGTAGTATAAACTTAAAATTTCTAAAGTAAAACAATACCATAAAAGTTTTTTGTTATATATTAAAGAGATAAATTTTAGTGCCAAGTATTTGTAAAGAGCTAGACTGAATCAGTTAAAATAGAATGTTAGGAAACAGGCAAAAGTTACATGAAGGAAATAAATATAAATTCCTGATAAATGTTTGAAATTATGTTCAAATCCAAATCAGTTATTTTATAATAAATATCACACACTAACTTGAAGAAAATTCTTGAGAAGATATGAGATGAAGGGATGTTTACAGGGTTTTATGACAGCTTTGAATGATCAATTTTGGAGCAGCAAAGAATAAGGAATTTTCAGAGTGTTTATATTATGAAGATCTTTTTAAAACTCACCTTGAATATATCACTAAAAAAAATTATCCATGAATTTCTTTCATTCTCTTGCCAATACACTTGAAAGTGTTCAATCTTAGAAAATAGGATCATGAAATAGCCTCTGGACTACAAAACGGTGAGCATATATACTTAGAAGTAGATTCCCTAGGAACATTGGTTTCTCCTGTGGAAGAGCAGGGTGACCTGGTTCCTAAGCATGCAATAGAAGAAAGATAACCCAAAAGAAAATTAAGATCTTTAAAAAATATGCTGTGGATGGCAAGTGCCAAAAGTAGTCAATATTTATGGTGCCTTTCCTTTCTTCCTACACTTATGGTTTCCAAAATGCTCTATTTACAATACTAAAGCTCTTTCTCAACCCTAGGGACACTTTGCCCTTTTCAAAGTGAGACAAGTCGAAGTCTTAGTGCCGCTATAAACAAAATCTATGTTAAAAGCTGTCCATTTCTCTTTTGCTTTGCACCCAATTTCTTTCATTCTACAGAGTAATTGGTTAATACCTGAATCCATCAACACATCTTATATGCCATAGTGTAAGAAAAGAAGACGAGAAATAAAATTAAAATATATATAAATGTAAGCAAAAGAACAACAAAGGAAATAGAGGTCCTCAGTAAGTCCTATATTTGTCGCATGTTAATATATTGTAGCTGTTTTTTAAATAATTTTCTTTCTTCATCATCTATTGCATTATAGTTTTGCCTTTGGCCAAACCTCTTATTCAAAATTTATTTACATATTCAGATCAAAATGAAGAATAATTTATGTGTCATTAGCTGAATGCCTGTTATTATATGATGATTCAATTTTCTGTAATGCATAGACACTTTCTTAGATTTGCCACTGTAATGCATCTATAATAATCCAATGTCATTCTCAGATCCTGTTGTGTTATGCACCCAGTCAAATGGAGATTGAAATGAGAATGCAGCAATAACTGCACTTCTTGTTTTTATCTTCCTTTTTGTTTTTTTGCATCATTCAAGTCACTGAATAGAATATTATTGCCTTATTTTATAGTCTTCGTCCTTTCATATAATATGCTTCCTATTTGAGAGCATTTGTCCTTGCTGTTCCCCTGGGAAATCTCCTTTCTCAGATGGCTTAATCCTCTGTGTTATTCAGGATTCCGCTTAAATGCCACTTCCTCAGAGAGGATTTCCTTGGTCACCCTTTCAAAAGCTGTACCGATTGTTTATTCCTTGCCCTATTCTTTTTTCTTTATAATATTTAGTACTACCTGAAATTATATTTGTATATTTATGTTTCTTACTTTATTGTCTGTCTCTTTTATTAGACTATAAACTCAATAAAGATAACATTTTATTAAATGTACAAGTGAATTAGAATGTCTAGATTGTGGATATGGCACCGTGGTTTACAAAATGTGTTCCCTAGATTGGCAGCATCAGCATCAAGTGGAAACTTATTAAAAATGTACATTTTGGGGTTCCAACCCACACCTACTAGGTTACAAACTCTGGGAGTGGCCTCAGCAGTCTCTCCTTTAAGAAGTTCTCCATGTGATTCCGATGCTTTCAGAAGTTTAAAAATTATGTCATAGCAATGGCTGGTGCTCAGTAAATGTCCTTAATGGCAACTTCACAAATCAGGAATTCACTGGGGAAATCCTCTCAGTTTCTGAAGTTATCTATTTCGACTCTACAATCAGTAACTGAGAAAATAATCGAGGAAGGGTTTCAAGTCCTATAGGATTTTCCAAGATATGAATGAGGGTTAAAATTTCACTGATCGTTTGGTTGACCTTGTAAGTTCCCACATTGGTAGGGACACCTCACTGGCACTCTACCTACCCTGGAATTTGTGTTGGTCTAGATCCAAACACACCATTTCTTAAAAGACTTGGTTTTCTCGTTTCATGGGACAGACACTCATACAAGAACAGTCATGTGTATCTAAGATTAGAGTACTGATAATACACACTTGTGTTGTTACAGAAGTGCTCCTCCTTAGGAGTACTCAAAATCTCCTCTCTAGCTATGCCTGAGTTGTAGACAGACCCAAGAGTGAGAATGGTTTAAATTTAAAGACATAAAGATAAAAATACAAAGATGAAAAGATATATAAATCTATATAATTTTATACTACTGTGGCAACTCAGTTGATTCCTATTTATATATTTATTTATTTATTTGCATTACAAGTTTTTAATTTGAATTCTATAAGATACTTTTTGTTCCCAGGAATCTCCTGACTATTCATCATAGCTAGAATTTTCTTATTTTTATGGATATTTAGTTTTTAAGTAAAACAAGTTGACTCAATGACTCTTTGATTCAAGTGATATTTGACTTGAGTGATAGAGTCTCTCTTTGATTACAGTGATAGAATCAGCTGGAAACTAGAAAAATAAATTTAGAAAGTAACCGGAAGGTATGCTCTACCAGTTTGGGTTTTTAGCTATTTTTGCATTAACTTTGAATAGAATTCAAAATACCTGGGAAAAGAGTGCCAGATTGGATTAGCTTACTTCACCCTTTCAAGATAAGGAACCCAGGGAGCATTGAATCATAGTACCACCAAGAGTAAAAGAATGAGAAAGAGTTAGTTTCCCAAAACAAATTTCACTGCAGTTAAGAAAATTGTTGCTTGGTAGCCCAAAACAGCAAATCTCCACTAATCTTGTTTAGTGTTGACTGTGGGGCACAAAGTCAAATATTTGAGCATATTTATACCTTCGAAGAGCTGAGTCTAGATCAACTTTTTTTCCATGGCATTGTTGGTCATCAAGTATTTGTTTAACTTTGAAAGAGAAGGAAAGCAATATTGTTCTGTACATAGCTCATTTTTTTTTCCTTTCAAAGTTCTTTAAAAGCATTAATGCATTAATTTTCACCAATACTCCAAGAAAGAAGAAAGTGTTATTATCCTTGTTTTTCAAGTGAGTAAAGCAAGACAGAAAGAGATTAAGTAACTTGCCAAAGCATGAGGTCCAGATTAGAATTTGTGAATTTGAGCAAGTTTCCCTGTAGCAGCACTTTCCCTCAGTAAAAGCAAGAGGTAGGGGCTAGGGCGTTGGGGGGAAATTGCAAATACAGAGCTTTTTTCTGCAAATCATTTTCAGCTTGTCATCAAAATTCTGATTTTGCTCCTTGAATACAATAGCAATAGATATGGTAAAAAGTGTCTGCCAAATATACCACAGAATTATAACATTATCCTTTGGTTCAATTTCTATTGGCACCTTCTGAAAAGCCCCGAGGCCATTTCTGCTGTGTCACAGAGCTCCAGTGCCCTCTCCTATACAGAATTCCCAAGAACAGACTCCCTCTGTGAAGAAAACTGCAGGTTCTCCTGCAAATAGCACTTAAAAAGTAAAAAAAGTGCTCTGGCTGGTGTCAGGCTCTATGAGATACATCACCACACTGCTTTTCATTTTGGAGCTCAAAGATTGTTGAAAATTATTTTTTCATCCAGTAAATAAATCCCAAATATTTTTGGCATATTTTACTTTAACAATAGTCGAATACATGGGAGTTTATCATAAACCTTATTAATTGGACATGCTAGCTAGCATCATGTTCTGCTTATCAGGAACAAGTTATATGACATAGGAAGGCACAGAGTCTTAACAGATTCTCAATTAAAATGAGGATAAACATTCCAAACACAATGAAAGAAATTTCAAAATCATACTATATTAAAAATAGTAAATCAAAGTGTATCCAGATAACTCATGCCTCACTTCATCCTTGCCTTTCATTGTAGACGTGAATATTGAAACAGAAACCACTGTGATGGGTAAGAAGGTATTTCTGGTCTTACTCAGTGATCAGTATTCCTTCCAACTCCATTGTATAATCTTTCTAATTGTCCTTTCCCATTTTTTAGAAGATTTACTCTGTGTTTGGAAATGTACTAAGTACTTTATCTGTGAGCGTAGACCCCAGTTTTTCCCCCTCTGTTTATATGTCACCTCCATAATTCACCAGTCATTTGAAATTAAGTAAGTTACTCAATCTCTCTACGCTGTAGTTTCCTGCTTTATAAACTGGGAATGATATTTATGATTATCTCATAAGATCTGTGAGGAAAATAGATAATGCTCTGGACAAATTCCTGGCACATATTAGGTGTTAATTTTACGTTAACTATTGCTGTTAAGTTTCATGATAATTCTACAAGTAGTATTGTATTTGTCATTTCAAAGATGAAGAATTTTAAATTAAATAATCCATAGCTCCTTGATCTCATTTGCTTGCACCTAAATCTAGGCTTCAGTTTCTTTACCCTTATTGTGATTATCTTTGTTACTGGAAAAGGATCCTAATCCAGATGCCAAGAAAGGGTCTTTGGAGCTTGGGCAAGGAATAATTGAAGGCGAATCCACAAAGTGAAAGCAAGTTTGTTAAGAAAGCAAAAGAGTAAAAGAATGGCTACTCCATAAGCAGAGCAGCAGCAGGGGCTGCTAACTACATTTACTTATTTCTTGATTATATGCTAAAAATGGGTGAATTATTCATGAGCTTTCCAAGATAGGGGTGAGCAATCCCTAGAACTGAGATTTCCTGCCTCTTTTAGCCCATATAGGGTAATTTCCTGATGTTGTCATGGCATCTGCAAACAGTCATGGTGCTGGTGGGAGTGTCTTTTAACATGTTAATGCATTATAATTAATGTATAATGAGCCATGAGGATGACCAGATGTCACTTTCACCACCATCTTGGTTTTGGTGGGTTTTGGCAGCTTTTCACCTGCATCTTTACTGCAACCTGTTTTATCAGCAAGGTCTTTGTAACCTGTATCTTGTGCTGACCTCCTATCTCATCCTATGGCGAGAATGCTTAACCTCCTGGGAATGCAGGCCAGTAGGCCTCAGCCTTATTTTACCCAGCCCCTATACAAGATGGAGTTGCTCTGTTTCAAACACCTATGACACCTTGATTGATCATTTTGTTTAAACTTTGTTTTCCAGCTCTGACCTCAAACCCCTTCAACAATATGGCTTCCATTTTCATCCATGGGCTCTACCTATGATGACCTTGCCTGTACTGGTAACTGCCCCTCCACTGCCAGGACAACCCTGAGCTCTGTGAGACCCAACGATACAGCCTGCTTTCCAAACAGCCATCAATTATTTCTATTGGAGGAGGCTAGAAAATAACAGCTTCATGGGTCTGATTATACCAATGGCTTTCTGATTTTAGCCTACATCAGAATCAGTTAGAGAACTTGATAAAATATATACTGGCTTCTATTTCCGGAAGATTTGGTATATCTAGGGTAGGGCTCAACAATTTGCATTTCTAAGTTTACAGAGAATGCTGATACAGCTGCTCTGCGGAACACATTTGAAAAATCATTGGTCTGGGCCGGGTTTGGTGGCTCATGCCTGTAATCCCAGCACTTTGGGAGGCCAAGGTGAGTGGATCACCTGAGGTCAGGAGTTCAAGCAGTCTGACCAAGATGGTGAACCCCATCTCTACTAAAAATACAAAAATTAGCCAGGCGTGGTGGCGGGCGCCTGTAATCCCAGCTACTCAGGAGGCTGAGGAGTAGAATCACTTGAACCCGGGAGGCAGAGGCTGCAGAGAGGCGAGATCGTACCATTACACTCCAGCCTGGGGGACAGAGGGAGATTTCGTCTGAAGAAAAAACAAAGAAACAAAAAACAAAACCATTGGTCTGTGTGTTTTTCTCAAAAACCCCAGTAGAATATTCCTGTCAGAAAAACAGACTTCTTTTTCCCTCAAATTAAGAAATTGCCAAATCATTTATGTTAAACTATGGTTATGGTTTTTAGTGAGTTCCAGTTTTAATCAGCATTTGGAAATATCAAGTACTTATTAATATTTACACTCCATAGCAAATTTTACAGCTATTAATTTGAATGTTGCTAGTATGGTTAGAGTACAGTTATTTAAACTTGAAAATCAAAAGTGCCTGCATTAAACAGCATCTTTCTCCTGAGAAATTCAATGTATTCCATACTGGAAAGTTACTTTCTCTGGTGTAAAGATAAGAAATTAGTTTTATTTATAATATTTGCAAAGACAAAACTAAGAAGTTGATTTTATCATTAGTTTAAAAACTATAAAAGCACAACCTGGCACTGTTATATTTTGAAAATTTACTTCCTATAATTTAGTGATTTTAAAATATTTATATTATTTTCAATCTCACTTCTTTTGATAGTTTCTATTGGGAATAGTAGGTCTATGAAAGGATTACTTGGGTAAAAGACAACTTAATGTTCAAACATATTTGGTAAATTACATACTTGGGCAGTCGAGTTTCCTATGATTTTTAGGATTTATTATATACACATAATTTGAATATCATTCATTTTCAAAGCAATTCAATATAATGCACTACTTTAGTAGTTACTCAGTGAATCTAATTTAAACATATTTTTGCGCTTCATAGCCTGTGCTTTATTTTAAATGGCCATGGCAATTGTTCTGGCAAAAAACATAGTTAATACAGATATATAAATATTGAGGTTTTAGGTAAAATAGCTTTAATTACTTATAATTAAATATTTTAAAAGCATTTTTATTTCCCATTTCAGTATTTGACTAAATGTAGACTTAATGGGATATTAGGAACCTAAAGATTTGCTAGCAACCTGCAGTTTCCATCATGTAAATATTGACACTTCCGGATACTGAATAATGGGTATAACATTTGTGTTCAAATTTCTACTATAATTTTTTGTCTATATAATTCTGTGAAAAGTGTACTTCCCACCTTCCTTGACCAAATTACATGTTTTGAACTTCCTTTTACTATTCTCTGAATTTGATCTTAACCAAATGTGTTTCTTGAATAACATGTGTACAATATTGCATTGTTAAATTAGGGAAATAATATGGGATTTAAATTTTAATTAAGGCAAACATCTGAGCCAAATGTTATGCAGCTTATTAAAGTAATATTTGCGAACTGATTGTGGGATAACAGCAGTTAATTACTGCAGCTCACATTGTAAAAAATATCAAAGTCTAAGCTTTCTATAAATCATAATAATTAATTTTATTCACTCATTCACTCACTCTCTTGCTTACTCAATTAAAAAAAGACTGTTTTCTCTATAATGAAATGTGCTCTCTTAATATTAAAATGAGTGATTATAATCTAGGGTTGCCTCATGCTCATCAAAAGACTATATAACTCTTTAAATCATCTTTCTATTTCAAAAGGTCTGCTTTCTTGCCAGACTTTAAGGTCTGCTTTTCATTCACTTAGTTTTTCATTCACTCATTCAGCAAACTTCTGTTGAATACCAACTTTAAGCAAGGCACTATTTGAGTTGAGATAAAAAAGTAATACATTTGTCAAGAAATGACATGTACGTAGTTACTCTAAAGCACACTAGATTTTGAAGTTATATAAGAAATAATTAAACCAAACCCAAAAGCTACTTGAATTCACAGGAAGAATCTGCCTGCTGCTGGAAATGTTTAACATTTAGGTGCCACCTAAATCCTGTGATTATTACCGCAGAAACTCTGTGGTATTTTGGGTCTTTAAGACATTACTCCATTTGAAAGTGCTCAGTTGATGGAAAAGTCAGTACTTTTGGGGAATTACATATAATTCCCAGAACTCTTAGCACTGAAACTCGACTGCCTTCACAGACAAGGAAACATGGTTACAGAGACAAAAACTTATAGACTTTCAATTCTCATTCTGGTAATATCCGCACTAGTACCTGCTGCCCTTTCATTAAGAGCATTTTCTGCATTGAAGACTTATGCTGGCTGCTCAGGGAAATTAAGATCGAGTAGAGATCACTTTGCTGCAACCCTGAGTCTCTGGGACTGCCTTTAAAATCTCTATAATCATGTAGCATGGAGCTTACAACAACCTCTATAATGTATGTATTAGCTTTGGTTGGAATTTGACACTGATAGTTTAAATTTCAGTCATTCCTAAGACCCATTTAGGGCAGTTGGTTTTGTTTAGCTATATAACATCTGTTTGATTCCAAAGACAGTGCTCTAGTATTGCATCATTTATTCCTGAATATTTACTGAGAATAGTTTTTCAACACTACACATTTTTAATATATAATACTAAATAATAGGAAGCTCAGTAAATTTACTTTTGCACCAATATTTTAAACTTCATTTATTTTGGAGAAAAATAAGATATATGTCTAATATAGCTTTAAAACTAATTGGACTTGTCTTCCTCATGCTATTTTCCTCTAGGGATTACTCTTGAGCTACTCTTTATTAATAGCAAGCATGAATGATTTAGCAGCAGAATTGGAACAAATGCATATCCCAGTGTAGAGCTACATCGAATAATCCCTTTATTGAATTTGTATTTCAGCTTAAATCTCACACAGTAACAATCACACTTAAAAAAAGAGTATCCACATTTTATGTACAATGCAAGTAATGAAGCTAGTTCAACTTCATTTCTTAAGAAACCAAAATATTTACACTTTCGATGTATTTTGGTCACCCATTTTAGGCATAACTTACCTTAACTTTGTTTTGAGTAAACATTTAATTTACTGGAGGAACTCCAAAACTAAGATATTGTAACACCATTTACTCAAATAGTTGCTCTAATGTTTTTAATGTATCAATATAACAATGAGATATTTATAGAGAGTCTACTTTTTTCATTGTTTGATATGAACCAAACATTAATTTCTTCAGCTTTTATTGAATAGTGACTTATAATCAGGGGGACTCATTTTATTTACTTATAAAAGTCTTCCTTTACAAATCTTTTTAAAAAACGTACATCCATGTTGTAATCATACATTAATAGAATATCACTCTTTCTCACATCTTATGAATAATAATAACAGCCACTAAAATGAGTGCCTAATTTCAAATAAATAAACTACCCTGAGTTTTAAGTAAATTTTATTTTATTATTTTGATTAATAATTATAATGTTAAAACTATACAGAATGTTAAGAACACATTTTAATACAAAGTTATGCTAAATAGGATAAAATAAATAGTATTTGACTTTACTCAAAAATAAGTATTTTCGACAAGCAGAGAGCCAAATCAGGAATGAACTTCCATTCACAATTGCTTCAAAGAGAATAAAATACCTAGGAATCCAACTTACAAGGGATGTAAACGACCTCTTCAAGGAGAACTACCAACCACTGCTCAGTGAAATCAAAGAGGACACAAACAAATGGAAGAACATACCATGCTCACGGATAGGAAGAATCAATATTGTGAAAATGGCTATACTGCCCAAGGTTATTTATAGATTCAATGCCATCCCCATCAAGCTACCAATGAGTTTCTTCACAGAATTGGAAAAAAATTGCTTTAAAGTTCATATGGAACCAAAAAAGAGCCCGCATTGCCAAGACAATCCTAAGTCAAAAGGACAAAGCCGGAGGCGTCACGCTACCTGACTTAAAACTATACTACAAGGCTACAGTAACCAAAATAGCATGGTACTGGTACCAAAACAGAGATATAGACCAATGGAACAGAACGGAGCCTTCAGAAATAATGCCACACATCTACAACCATCTGATCTTTGACAAACCTGACAAAAACAAGAAATGGGGAAAGGATTCCCTATTTAATAAATGGTGCTGGGAAAATTGGCTAGCCATAAGTAGAAAGCTGAAACTGGATCCTTTCCTTACTCCTTATACGAAGATTAATTCAAGATGGATTAGAGACTTAAATGTTAGACCTAATACCATAAAAACCCTAGAAGAAAATCTAGGTAGTACCATTCAGGACATAGGCATGGGCAAGGACTTCATGTCTAAAACACCAAAAGCAACGGCAGCAAAAGCCAAAATTGACAAATGGGATCTCATTAAACTAAAGAGCTTCTGCACAGCAAAAGAAACTACCATCAGAGTGAACAGGCAACCTACAGAATGGGAGAAAATTTTTGCAATCTACTCATCTGACAAAGGGCTCATTTCCAGAATCTACAAAGAACTCAAGCAAATATACAAGAAAAAAACAAACAACCCCATCCAAAAGTGGGGAAAGGATATGAACAGACATTTCTCAAAAGAAGACATTCATACAGCCAACAGACACATGAAAAAATGCTCATCATCACTCGCCATCAGAGAAATGCAAATCAAAACCACAATGAGATACCATCTCACACCAGTTAGAATGGCAATCATTAAAAAATCAGGAAACAATAGGTGTTGGAGAGGATGTGGAGAAATAGGAACACTTTTACACTGTTGGTGGGATTGTAAACTAGTTCAACCATTATGGAAAACAGTATGGCGATTCCTCAAGGATCTAGAACTAGATGTACCATATGACCCAGCCATCCCACTACTGGGTATATACCCAAAGGATTATAAATTATGCTACTACAAAGACACATGCACACGTATGTTTATTGCGGCACTATTCACAATAGCAAAGACTTGGAATCAACCCAAATGTCCATCAGTGACAGACTGGATTAAGAAAATGTGGCACATATACACCATGGAATACTATGCAGCCATAAAAAAGGATGAGTTTGCGTCCTTTGTAGGGACATGGATGCAGCTGGAAACCATCATTCTTAGCAAACTATCACAAGAAGAGAAAACCAAACACCGCATGTTCTCACTCATAGGTGGGAACTGAACAATGAGCTCACTTGGACTCGGGAAGGGGAACATCACACAATGGGGCCTATCATGGGGAGGGGGGAGGGGGGAGGGATTGCATTGGGGAGTTATACCTGATATAAATGATGAATTGATGGGAGCTGACGAGTTGATGGGTGCAGCACACCAACATGGCACATGTATACATATGTAACAAACCTGCACGTTATGCACATGTACCCTAGAACTTAAAGTATAATAAAAAAAAATAAGTATTTTCAAAAATAAAGTGAAAAAGCATATGATTGGAAAAATGCTGAGATGCCAGAAAAAAAATAATGTAGATATAATTATAGTTATAGACCTTATGAGAAAGAGAATATTCTGTATTATTTGAGTGGTCTGAATTTAACCACAGGAAAACTGAAAAGAAAAAATATTGTATTTATTTGTAGTCAAGGATGCACAACAAGATAGATAAGGGAGAGCAGGAAGTCAAAGAGATTGAATCATGAGAAGAACTCAACTTGCCTTGATGACTTTGGATGTGGTGAAAGAGGGTTGCAAGCTAAAGATTATGACAACGTCTAGATCTGAGAATGACCCCTGACTAAGAGTCATCAATGAAATGGAGATCTCAGCTCCAAAAGTACATGGAACTGAATTCTGCCAATAAGGTGAATGAGTCCAGAAGGAGATTCTAACCCAGAGGCTTCCAATAAAGAGCCTAAGCCAGTTGACACATTTGTTTTAGCCTAATGAGCTGCTAAGCATAGAACCCAGATGAAAAAGGAAGAAACTCCTAGAAGTTCTGACTTCTAGGACAATGAGATAATAAATGAGCATTGGTTTCAGCAGTTAAGATTATGGCCAGTTGTTAGCAACAGCAAACCAATACAAATGTTCAACAGATAGTTGAGGATTGTAAGAATAAATATATGGGAAAACAATGAAATGAACTCTGCATTTTTCCTGGATTTTTGCCTAGAGACACTGTCAAGATCTCAATGGAGAAAGTAAAGCACAAGTAGTGTGTAGTAATAACAAGAAAGTGGAGCTGACAGAGATCAGCATCAGGGCTATTGAAGTGAGTGGAGTTTGTGAAACAGACTGCCAGAGAGAAGACAGATACATGGATAAGAAGTTTCAGAAACTGCATGAGATTGCTTTAGTCTTTGGCCAGTTACTAAATTGGACTTATGCAGAACAAGATGCAGGAGGGCTTAGCAGGCAACAGCTTCTAGAAGTCATGAGATAAATGAAAATTCTAGAGGTCTGACAGTGATGAGAGACATAGGACATCTAAATATGTAAAGGGAAGAGAATATCCCAGATACTCAGTTAATGCCCTGTACAGATAAGGTCTTACAAATAGGAGAATGGGCACTGTGGCTCATGCCTGTAATTCCAGCAGTTTGGGAGGATGAGGTGGGCAGATCACTTGAGGTCAGGAGTTTGAGACCAGCCTAGTCAACATGGTGAAACCCTGCCTCTACAAAAAATACAAAAATTAGCCAGGCATGGTGGCGGGTGCCTGTAATCTCAGCTACTCGGAAGGCTGAGTGAGACAAGAGAATCACTTGAACCCAGGAGACAGAAGTTGAAGTGAGCCGAGATGATGTCACTGTACTCCAGCCTGGGTGACAAAGTGAGACTCTGTCTCAAGAAAATAAAGAAAGAAAGAAAAGAAAAAGAAATAGAAGAATTATACCCCTAAAATAAGGGGTTATATAAATAGGCCCTAATAAAATATAAAAACAAGTCTCAAATGAATCTAGTGAATTAACCACCTGTCAGAACAAAAAAGTTAACACAGTATAAAAAAAAATCTAGACATTCAAGTACACAGTATTAAAAATGTCTAGTGTATAATCAAATAAAGCATGGCATGTACAGAAGTAGGAAAATGGTACTAGTAATTAGGAGAAAATGTGGTCAAAATAAACCAACAAAGGGTTGACTCTTACATTCAAATGAACAGGCAAAGACTTTAAAGCAGCTATTCTAAATATGTTTAAGAACTTAAAATATGTTATAACTAATGAACAGGTAAGAAACCTAACCAGAGAAATAAAAAAGAAGAAACTATAATAGCTAGATCTAACTAAAATGCAATATTTTTGATGATAACAAGTCTCCTGAGATTAAAAATAAAACAGAATAAACACACACACACACACACACACACACACAGATTTCGCTTAACATTACATGTAAATAAGGGTGAAAAGATTCAATAAACTTAGAAATAAGCCAATTATTTATTCAAAATTACATAATTTGAAAGAAAGAAAAATTATACTATGAATAATATTAACACAACCACAAACTTCTATGGGAAAATATTCAGTGATGTTTACATATATTTGGTGGCCCATTGTAGAAAGAAGTGAAGGAAGATAGGAAAGAATAAATAAAGAAAAGAAGAAAGGAAAGGAGGAAGAAAGGAAGGAAGAGAGCGAGGAAAGGAGGGAGGGAGGGAGAAAGAGAAAGAAAAGAAAAGAGAAAGAAAGAAAGAAGAAAAGAAAGAAAGAGAAAGAAGGAAAGAAAAGCAAAGAAAGAGAAAGAAAAGTAAAAAGAAAAAAAAAGAGGGCGGGGAAGGAAGAAAGGAAAGAAGGAAGCAAGGAGGGAAGGAAGGAGTGAGACTCCTGAGTTACAGCCTAACAAAATAGCTGTTCCTGTTAGAAAAAAAGTCCATGTAGAAACATTTGCTTGAGTTTAGTCTGGAAGCTGTTTCATTTCCATTTTTCACTACATTTGTTTATTTAAGACATAATGTTTTTTGATATATTCTTCTATTCATTCAAGGGGAGAAAAAGTTTTTATAAATTTATAAATTTATATACTTTTAATAAAGTTATAAAAAGGGAGGGAGTGCTATTACAAATAGCAAACTAGCCATTAATATATTTGAACAAAACAGACTTATTTTTAGAAATGAGTGATGGTATGATGAAGTGATGGGAGAGACGGGCCTTGTGGTTTTGAAATAAAAGAATATAGACAAAAATTCTAAAGAGAGATAGAGAGGGAAATTGATCCAACATACAGTTTGGAGGCATGGATTTAGAAGAAAGATAGGTAAGGAGGAAAGCTAGGGAAGCTTAAGAATAATAGGAGCAGTGATGCTGATATTTAAATTTAAGATGTTTCCTATTTTGTGATTTTTTCTCATATTTTCTAATATTTAAAAATTATAATTCATGCAGAAAATATAGTTGTTTGTAAATTTAACAAATAAATATTCACAAATATTACGGAATTCTTGAATCAAAATGTGTTTGCTTTATATTTGTTTTCTCATTCTCCTGTCTACTGTCCACATGAATTTCTTGCCTTTTATATTATTGCTAAAATATGGGTACCACATTGACATTTTTTTCTTGCAAATTGGAAATAAATTCTCCCCTAGATATTCAAACACAGATATACCTAACACACAATAGACTCTAATGTGAAAATATTAAATTCCTTTAAAAAAAAAGTGTCATTCAGAAAGTCTTTATTTCATCCAACAAAACAGGTAAAAAGACAATTACGAAAATGATCATTTGCATAGAAAATCTGAATATTCTACATATGAAAGCAAGTTCTTGCCAAGCAATTCATAATTTAAGACATTTGACAGGTGGCTTTATTTTGGAATACATGTCTAATAGCATTAAATGTTTGAATCAAATAATAAAATTCTATTTCAATCTCATACCCATCAAATAACATTCTGAATAAAATTTGATGTTCTGTGCTAATGTGTCTACAGGGAGACAATACACGATCCCTATTGCAGAGAGACTCTAAGTTATAAATTAACAAATTGTCATTCTGATGTTTTTCATCAGCTTCAGAAGCTCAGTTACTAGGAACCCACCTTTAAGGAATGCAGAGACCCCTGACTTCTGTCACATCTTGTAAATGTAGAAGATGATGTCTGCCTGTGAGTACCTAAGAAGGAAGCCAATGGGTCCTTTCCAGTCTACATTCTCATGTATTTTTGGTTATTATAGGCCTTTCCTTCCCCAAACCACAATATCTATTTATTGTTGTCTGTTATCATTTTATGTTTAATAAATATTTTTGTTAAAAGAATCAGCATGTATTATCTTGGATTAGAAAATATATAAAACCATTCAATTTATCTCTCCATTAATATATCTCTCCAATAATAATTACAAACATACTAATTCCTCTTTCTCTAAAATAAGATTATCCCTATTTTAATAATTTAGTGCAATTTTAAATGTCGAATATTCTTTGGAAAGAGAATAATAGCTGAGGACCTCTGCTGCCCTTGACAATTTTAAATTTTTTTCTCATTTAAGTTTTGGACGTGTTGCAATTCTCTTGCCTCAGCATCCCTAATAGCTGTGAATATAGGCATGTGCCACCACGCCCGGCTGATTTTTGTATTTTTAGTAGAGATGGGGTTTTGCCATGTTGCTCAGGCTGATCTCAAACTCCTGACCTCAGGTCATCCATCCCGCCTCAGCCTCCTGAAGTGCTGGGATTACAGGTGTGAGCCACCACACCCAGCCAATTCTTTCCTTTCCTTCCCTTCTTACCTATCCTTTTTCTGTGCAGCAAAATTTTAATAATATTTTGATGAGTAACAGGACCCAATCTAATTCCCCAGTTTCCAGTCTGACTCGTGGGTGTCACAGCTCTTGAACTGAAAAGATTGAGATGTGGAGAAACCGGTAGCATGAAAGAACAAAGGCTAATACAAAGTTACCCTGAAACTGAGCTTAGAGGCTGCTCTGGTGCATTCAAGGAATAAATAAACAAATTCTGAGCTTACCATTGGTAGAAATCAGTGGCACAATAACTTTTATCTTTCCCTCATCGACAAAGAAAGTATATCATATTGTTAGCATTCATGCAAAAACCATTACTCAAGAGTGGACCAAATTCCCATTAAAAAGTGATTTTCTTGTTTTCTAACAAAGGAAGGAGCACTAATTGGACATGGATGCACATACAATGGAAATCTCAGGGGCCAGAGACCTGGGCTGGAGCAAATTGTGCTGTCTGGATATGATAACTCTAGAAAATCTCAGCCGTGGTTGGTGTCATAATTCCTAATACCTGTATGAACTTCTCACAGGTTGGGGTAAATGATAAAGAGAAACATTTCTAGTAAAAAATAATAAAGCCACATCTGCTCTTTTCAGTTTCCACTTCCATCACTCTAATTCACTCTCTTGTCAACTGTAGCTTGAATGAATAATACTGATCCTCACACCTCAAGTTTAATGTCTATCCATTTTACTCTCACAATGCTTCCGAAATATTTTTTTGCAAAATAATACTTTTGTCCAGCTTACTAGAAAAAAAATCTTAAAGAGCCCATTAATAACTGAGTATATAGTTGGATTCAAAAATCTCCACAGTCAGGCACCTATGTACCATTTCAATCTTAATTTCCTCTCCTCACTTGCACACAATTTCCAATCTAGTTTAACTGGGCTCCCACTGATATAAATACATTTTAATGCCTTATGTTCACAGTGTTAATTATTTTCCTCCCAATTCTGCAAACATCTTCTATAAATTTAAGCTTTATCCTTTCTCAAAACCCAGTTTAGAGCCCTCATTTAACCACAAGTATCTGTGAAACACTTCATGCCAAAACACCCATTTCTTGTCTGTTTCTCCAGAAAACAGACTCCTCTTTGCCTAAACCTCCTCTTTGCTTGCCAGTGGTTACAACTTTTGTATCTTCTAGGTGAGTTGATGTGTCTGTTAAACTTTTTACGTGTACATTTACCTCCTCCACATGAATAATGGGTTCCTAGTGTCCAGTTCTTTGCATGTATTAAATTTTCAGAACAGTTCACTTCTTGATTTATATATTAACCAATACCATTAGAGATACAATGAAGAAATATGAATTATTGCTACCATCCTGTATTACACCCCATCAAACTTCTCATTGCAAAAATAGAAAGACATGCCTGGATTTGGTCAAGTTACTAGAAAGATAACTATGTCACTGTCAGATAAATATATTACCAGGTCAAATAATCAAGCTTATATAGTTGGGTAGCTAAACATTTTCATTAATAAACATTATGACACTTGTGAACAGATTCTACAAACTTTTGAATTAGAGTTTTAAATCAGAAGAATAAAAAGTGTCATGGAAGCTCCATGCATCTGCAGCTCCATAGGAAGAATGCCTACCTGCATAACTACCGGTTGCTGTGGCTAATTGGAGGTATGCCATGTCCACATTTATAAAGTAATACAAATTGTCTTCTGCCTCCGCAATCTTCTTGGCCTACAGTCTTCCTCTGCCAACCCACACTGCAATGCAGTTCATTTTTCAAAATCCACCCCAAACATTCTTATCTTCATAACCTACTTATTTTTTCACTTCAGCTGGCCCTCTTTGAGTGAAAACACCAAAAAAATCTCATCAATTATCCTTTTAAATGGGTGATTGACTTTATATTCCTTCTGAAATGATTATTCACATTACCACATTTTCTTTAATTAGACATTAGGACTTCAAGCCTTCTATATTATAACTGTGTTTTTCTTTCCCTCCTACTATTCCAAACCCAGTGGAATTTCAACTGTCAGCTGGGGAGATTTTTGTTGGCAGAAGAGGAGAACCCTGCCGTACTCACTGTTAACCACAGTATTTGTCCGTAGAAACAGAAAGTGAGTCTTATAGGTAATTTTAAATATTCTAGGGGCTACATTTAAAAAAAAAAGCAACAAAAATTAATTTCAATAACATCTTATTTAACTAAATGTCCTCAAAGCATTCAATTTGTAATACATGTAGAAATTATTTGTGAGATATTGTGCATTCTTGTGTTGCACTGAGCCTGTATAATTCTGTGTATATTTCACACCATGACACATCTAAACCTGACTAGCCACATTTTAAGTGCTCGGTGGCTATGTGGGCTACCATATTGGCTAGTAGTTATCCTATTGGAAGTACAGGCTAGAGTGTAATTCAAGGAAAGGTGAAACAGGTCAGAAAGTCTAAAATCTGTTCCCCACAAAAACAATCCCAGATCTCCAGAAGTGGGGAAAACAATCACAATGTAGGAGAAACTACATAAAATAAAGTCTCTGCCTGGCATGGTGGCTCATGCCTGTAATCCCAACACTTTGGGAGGCCGAGGTGGGAGGATCATGAGGTCAAGGGATTGAGACCATCCTGGCCAACCAACATGGTGAAATCCCATTTCTACTAAATGTTAAAAAATTAGGCATACATAGTGGTATATACCTGTAGTTCTAGTTACTTTGGAGGCTGAGGCAAGAGAATTGCTTGAACCCAGGAGGTGGAAGTTGCAGTGAGCCGAGATCGCACCACTATACTCCAGCCTGGGCGACAGAGTGAGACTCCATCTCAAAAATAAAAAATAAAAATATAAAAAAAAGTCTCAGAAGAGTTTTGACCTTGCAAGAGTCTGTGTTACTTCCTCACCAGGTCTCTCATGATGGGATCTGGCATCCATGTCACTGGTTTGCAGTTCCACTGCCAGGTTTCTTCATCAGAACTTTCTTCTTAGCAGAGCCTAATTTCTAATATTTCCTAAATATCTTTAAAATGACCTGAAGATATGATTTTCTCTATAGCTGAGTAAAAAAAACCCCGAGACACATTTTATTAATTCTAACATATTGATTCTTCCTTGGTGTCTTTTTAAAAAAACTTTAGCCCTCACTTTATAAAACTCTAGAATATACCTCTGCAAGTTTAGTTATTTTACTTCCTTTAAGAAGAAATTTGTTCTGAGAAAAATGTATGTTTCAGCGAAGCAGCCTTTTCGTTACGAAAATTATTACTGCATACCAAATGAAAATGTCAAATGCATGGATAAAGATTCCAGAACACAGTGAAACCTCAAAGCAATAGTACTTTCATATCGAAGGGATTTTTAATCCTCTGTAAGCACCTAGAATTATCAGTAATCACAAGGGGTAATGTAAGGTAGGTTTTAATATTTCAAACACATTTCAATCTCAACACTTCACTTATTCCACAAATTCGTTCACTATAAATGTATCATTGGTAACAAAATTTATATACTGTTTCATAAAAAAGTGATTTCTTTTATTGCTTTTCACATTTGGTGCACTTTTTTCTCTGGCTTTTCATACCCAAGTAAACATATATATCTTGTCATCCCATTATGGTTCAAATTGTACAAAATCTCTCATCATCACTGGGGACAGTTTGACACATTCCATTATGCCAAACACCGTGTGAGTGCCTTGTGTCCTTAACATTTAGGTTTTCTTAAAATCAGCATAAGGAAAATAAAATTTGATTTTGCCAAATAGCAGCAAAAAGGCATGCTCAATGCTTTTAGAGTGAGTTAGCTAGGAATTAATTTAACTGAAATCATCAGCCTATTGAGAAACAAGAGTGACAGTTTATAAGCTTCTTCCTCTTGAATATAAATATTATTGAAATATAAATATAAATCGCAGAATAAAAACAGTCTGGGATAGTGATTCAAATGTTTCTTTTGTACTCAGTAACCAATCTTACTTGAATTGACACATGTAATTTCATAAATCAATATATTTCTAACTTTCCTGTCTTTCAGGGTAAATCTTTTTAAGGCATTCCTCTTGGAGCTAAGAAGTTATAGATAATTTATCCCACTTTTTTTCTTTAGCAGTGATGGAAGTTGCTGGCCCTTTATTTTCTCATTAATTTATGCATATACTAGGTGGCAAAAATAATAAAATGACATGGTGGCTTTATTAAAATTATTCCCCATAAAGGAGTTTGGATTGTGGTTTCAGAATTATACATTTGTATTTACAGAAAGTAACTGGTATATGAGATACTTTGTAATTTAAATATGTTTATAAAATCAGTTCAACTGCAGTGTTTCTTTTTAAAATTTTTTATTTAGATTATATTATTCATTTTAAACCAAACTATTATTCAATCTGGTAGTTCTCAACCACTGCCATCTCAAGTCACACCAGTTACTCATCCATGTACACCACCAAAACAAACACAATTTTTTTTTCTGAGGAAGGGATATTAGTAAAATCATTATTAATCAATATTGTAAAAGCTCTCCTTCCCACCAATGTGACATTTTGACGTCAGTGGTGGCTGGTATATAATTTATTCCAAACTACTATTCCATTGGCATTTACAATCATCATCATTGTAGTAATGAGAAGAAAGAATTTAAAATTCCTATTGCATTGAGGAATTCATATGCCACTGCTGGAATCCAATTTGATATTTCTTTCTGAAGAGTGATTGGAACACATCTATATAGAACTGTAATACAGTGTAAGTTCCCTTGCCTCAGCAACTCCATTTCTGAAAATTTTTCTTAAGAATATAAACAGCAATAGTCACAGGGCTGCTATAAATATGTAGTAAAAAACACAAGAGTTTAACAATAATCAAACAAATGTATAATTGCAATTCTGCTAAGTCCCATGAAGAGGAGTCATGTATGCTTGCAATGGTAAAAATGACCTAGTTGCAGAAGTCTAAGAAGACTTCCCCTGTAGATGAATCCCAGTTTGATATCAGAAGCAGGAAAACAAGTTAAAAAGCAAGGAATATGTGAAACAAAGGTAAACAGAGGTATAATAGATTCTGAGGAAGGGAATGTGAAAAGTACAAGCAACTGACAGAAATTCAGTGAAGGCAGAGTAAATACGATGACACGAAACACAAAAGGAGGTGTCTTGAGATATAGGTGTGGATGAAGCTGATTTAGAACCTCATAGAATTTAGCTTTGAACAGCGGGAAGCCATTACTAGGCACTGAAATATTAGATTTGTAATTTGAGAATATGCCTCTGACTATGGTGATGAATTTAGAACGGAGAAGTCCAGATTGCATCAATACAGATCCTATAAGAAATTGCAGTTGACGAGGTAAGGGATAGGTAGTGGCTTGAATTCAAATAGAGATAGAGAGAGAAGCCATTGGATAGACATCAAGATATACAAAGTAGAAAGAAATCACCTGGGAATGAGGAATTAGGATGTGTTCAGGTTGATTCCCAAGTTCGTAGCTGTGGAAAGGGTTTGCTGGAGAGTTTTTCAGGGTCGACCACAATGTAGGTCATGGGTTTGCTTTTAAAAATAAAATTTCAAGAGCCTTTGAGACATTAAACAGGATATGACAGAAAGGCAATATGATATATAGATTGTGAGTTCAGAGAAGTGGTCAGTGCTGGAGATAAAATTTTCTTATTTTTCTTGGTAGCAAATGAACTCTAAAATCTGAGTTAGATTATCTAAGGAGAAGGTGTAGAGCTGATAGTATGAGAACCACAGAAAATACAGTACCAAACTTAAACGAATTTCAAAATTTAATGTCAAAGTAGAAAAGGATGATCTTAGAAAAATGGCAATGAGAAGTCAGGGAAGCAGAAATAAAACTGCAGAGCCTTGTACCAGAAAACCAGAGAGCATTACACCTGATGATTAAGAAAAAATAATGTGGCCGGGCGCGGTGGCTCAAGCCTGTAATCCCAGCACTTTGGGAGGCCGAGACGGGTGGATCATGAGGTCAGGAGATCGAGACCATCCTGGCTAACACCGTGAAACCCCGTCTCTACTAAAAAATACAAAAAAAAAAAAAAAAAGAAAGAAAAAATAATGTAAGTAAAGAAAGAAGGAGCATGAAAAGTGTTCAATGGTACTGGAATATTTGGAGGAGGAAGGGAGAAAAAATGCATGTTGAATTTAGTGAGGGCATTGGCCAATGGCTTGGCCCTGAGAGCCTCTAGGGGGAGGGATGGTAATCACCCTTTATGACACAAAAAACTAAATATAATGTGAATGTGCAGAAAAAAGGAACAAAAATATTTTACAAAACAAAATCTTCAAAATATGTTTAAAAATTAAAACAGTTCTTAAAAGAATTTATGGGCTTAATAAATAATGTATATTTTATATTTTATGGTTGTATATAATTGAGTTATTTGAAAATATGTCATGCATAGAAATAAGAGACATACAGGTTATCCAGAAGAAAGGTCTTCAAATATTAAGATTATATAAATACTCTCTGGACAAGGGGGAAGGAAGGACCTCAAAGACAAATTAGCAAACAAAAATGTATTTATTTATTTAAATAGTGTTTTTATAAATTATATGTGTACTGTTCTACTAATGCATTATACCCTCTGAAAAACATAATGAGAATGTAAATTCATATGTCAAGACATGCAATTTCTTATGTTTTGGTATTGTATGTAATGTAATGTGCTGACGAAGTCCTCATAGAAGTGTAGGAATCCAAGTTATCAGTTTACCACCTTCTTGTTTGATTCTTGAGCTAGCTTTATTAATACTATTTTAGATTTACTGTCTCCTTGTAGAGAATATTTTTAAACCATATATTGCTCAATAGCTTAGTGGGAGATTTTTAATATTTACATGAAAAAGTCTGTAGTAACTAGGATTAATATTATTACTAAACTACATCAAAGTTTAAAAAACTTCAGGATATCCTTTGATAAACTCTATCAAGGGTATAGAGGAAAAGCCAAGTTTTACTCAGCCTTTTAATGAGATTTTGATATATTTTTATTGAAGGAATAAAAGAGAATAAAGGCACTATTGCCCATCCATTGGAAACTCTCTTTTATCCCTTTGAGCTTTATGTGCTGGGACTTGTGATCATCTGATGCATGAATTCAGTTGATTTCATTGTATGTATTAATTGCAGATTTTTCTTATTTAGTTAAAATAATTAAAAAGATAGATGTTTTGATCTTTTTCTTCTTGCACCAGACTGGACTATTTTACACATTCCACTTTGAAAAACATAATTTAGAATAGCATAAGGTTGCAAAAACATAATTTAAAAAACTAAACAGTGATCTTATATAAGGCTTAGGGGAGATAGGATGATGATCAATAATAGGCTTTTGTTATTCTCACAGCAAGATATCTCTCCACAATTTCCAAAATTTCTTCCTCTTTGTTTTAGCACCAAAATATGTGAGGATCTGATAATTAGTCAACTACACTGGTATAGAAACTGGCTCTAATGTAAAACAAATTGTCCCACATTAAGATATTGTATCAAGTAAGTTTTTTGTTTGTTTGCTGGCTTTTTTCAGACTAGCTTATTTAATGTAGCATCATCCATAAGTGGCTTGCAGAATCAATGAAAGGAATCCAGTCTCCTAGCTCCTGACTCTCTACTGATATTATTAAACTGCACATGAAAACATACTGACCAATGCAAGCATGTACCCAGATACACACACAAACACACACACCACACACACACACACACACACACACACACACACACACACACACAGAGAGAAAGTAGAATTCCTAGATCTCTTTGTTAAAAACAACACATATATTTTTGAAGATTAAAGAAAAAATTGGAATACATTTTCTAATTTATCCCCATTTTCTGAATATTACCTTAATTCCAGCTTAGCACAAAAATATGTTCTCTCTGCATTTGTGATTTTAACAAAATATTAAGCTCATTATCCATTTTAGCAGTTCTCAAAGCCTCGTAATATATCCTTTTTCTTCCTCTTCAAAATTGCTGCCACCCAACAAAATAGGAATAATCCAATTTCTCTGAATAATTCAATTTCTCTGAGATTCTGCTAATAAAATATTGTCCCGTTAACATTAAATTTGATAAGCAGATTATGAATTCATAGTAGAAGTAAAAACTTGAGTTGTAAAGGCAGTTAAGGTTTGAGAAGCACAAATGCCCTTTAGTCAAACAGCTTGGGTTTAAATACTGACTTTGCCATTAAAAAGCTGTGTGATTTGGATAAATTATTCAAATTCCTACCTCTTAGCTTCCTTATCTGTATACGTATCTGATAATTGTTGGAAGGAAGAAAGTGAGTTAATCTATGGAAAAAGCAATAATTTTATCAATAACTTAATAAATTTTAATTTTATTCAATATGATGCTCTTTATTAAAGGTCATAAAATGATTTCTTTCCTTGAGAAACTTAAGTTTTTCTGCTTCTGTTCCCACGATATGGAATAAAACCCAAAACAATACAATTTCAATTGAATCATATTAGGAAAAAAATAAACTTTTACATCATACAAAATAATTTAAAAGACTCATATGTGTCATCATTACCCTCAATCAACTTGAATAGGGTTTTCATGGGTGAAAAACATCATGAATGACCCTTTGTGAAGAAGAGACCATGTCCACAATTGTCTCTAGAGATTTAGTCTCTATTTACACTCTCCTTTGACAATGAAGGCTCATAGTGGTTGCTCTCAGGAATTCAGGATTGCAAAATATTTTTGTGTTAGTTTCTAACTAGTATTTCAATCCTAATAGCCTAATGGGAGATCTTTAGTATTTACACAAAAAAGTCTGTACAAACTAGGATTAATATTTATTGTAAAACTAAATAAAATTTAAAAGCTTCTGGACATTCTTTCATAAACTTTATCGATGATAGGAAGGAAAAGCCAAGTTTTAGTCAGTCTTTTAATGAGATTTTTATGTACTTTTATTGAAGGAATGAGAATCAAATCAATGTCAAATGCAGGCTTGTTTTCATTATACCATCGCGATCAAGTAATATATGTGGTAACTAACATGAAATGCAATTTTTCCAAAATGTTAATGTAAAGCAAGCATCAGTTAATGTTCCATTTCTATATTTTAATGTTATTCCCTCTAGATTAATAAAACTAAGTTCAAAGCCTTCAACATTAAACATTCCAACATTTTATTTTATTTATTTATTTATTTTTAACACTTACGGTGAAATATTTATTCAGCCTTTATAAATGGTGTTCATAGAAAGTAAGTAAAGATGTAAAAAACATCAATAATACAAGCAGATAAAAACATTTCACAATGTAGAAATACGTAAACAGTATAATCTTAACTGTGCAAAGTACATATATTTGTGTATATATGTTCAAAAACATTGGAAGTAAATGGACTAAAATTTTAATGGCTATTATCTCTAAATTTAGGGTTTAAAGATGATTTTTATGATGAGAACAGATGGACACATAGAGGAGAACAACTCACACTGGGACCTAACTGAGGACAGAGGTTTGGAGGAGGGAGAGGATCAGGAAAAATAACCAATGGATACTAGACTTAGTATCTGGGAGATGAAATAATCTGTACAGCAAACCTCTATGACACACATCTACCTACGTAACAAAACTGCATATCCTACACATGTACCCCTGAACTGAAAAGTTAAAAAACAAATAAATAAAGATGATTTTTATTTCCTTCTTTATGTTTTCTCTATTTTACAAATTGGTAAAACAAGAATTCAATCTATTGATAATTAGATAATAAATAAATAAATTATCTATTGATAATTGATAAAAAGAAAATAAAACTTTTTTTAACTTTTTACATTTTTTATTGATACATAATAGAGGTACATATTTTCAGGGTAATATAATTTTTTTTATTATACTTTAAGTTCTAGGGTACGTGTGCACAATGTGCAGGTCTGTTACATATGTATACATGTGCCATGTGGGTGTGCTACATCCATTAACTAGTCATTTACATTAGGTATATCTCCTAATGCTATCCCTCCCCCCTACCCCCACCCCACAACAGGCCCCAGTGTGTGATGTTCCCCCCTCCTGTGTCCAAGTGTTCTCATTGTTCAATTCCCACCTATGAGTGAGAACATGCAGTGTTAGATTTTCTGTCCTTGTGATAGTTTGCTCAGAATGATGGTTTCCAGGTTCGTCCATGTCCCTACAAAGGATATGAACTCATCATTTCTTACGGCTGCATAGTATTCTGTGGTGTATATGTGCCACATTTTCTTAATCCAGTCTATCATTGTTGGACATTTGGGTTAGTTCCATATCTTTGCTATTGTGAATAGTGCCACAAATAACATACGTGTGCATGTATCTTTATAGCAGCATGATTTATACTCTTTTGGGTACATAACCAGTAATGGGATGGATGGGTCAAATGGTATTTCTAGTTGTAGATCCTTGAGGAATCACCACACTGTATTCCACAATGGTTGAACTAGTTTACAGTCCCACCAACAGTGTAAAAGTATTCCTATTTCTCCACATCCTCTCCAGCACCTGTTGTTTGCTGACTTTTTAATGATTGCCATTCTAACTGGTGTGAAATGCTACTTCATTGTGATTTATATTTGCATTTCTCTGATGACCAGTGATGATGAGCATTTTTTCATATGTCTGTTGGCTGCATAAATGTCTTCTTTTGAGAAGTGTCTGTTCATATCCTTTGCCCACTTGTTGATGGGGTTGGTTTTTTCTTGTAAATTTGTTTGAGTTTGTTATAGATTCTGGATATTAGCCCTTCATCAGATGAGAAGATTGTGAGAATTTCCTCCCATTCTGTAGGTTGTCTGTTCACTCTGATGGTAATTTCTTTTGCTCTTGGCTTTTGTTGCCTTTGCTTTTGGTGTTTTAGACATGAAGTCCTTGCCCATGCCTATATCCTGAATGGTATTGCCTAGGTTTTCTTCTAGGGTTTTTATGGTTTTAGGTCTAACATTTAAGTCTTTAATCCATGTTGAATTAATTTTTGTAAAAGGTGTAAGGAAGAGATCCAGCTTCAGCTTTCTACATATGGCTAGCCAGTTTTCCCAGCACCATTTATTAAATAGGGAATCCTTTCCCCATCTCTTGTGTTTGTCAGGTTTGTCAAAGATCAGATGGTTGTAGATGTGTGGTATTATTTCTGAGGGCTCTGTTCTGTTCCATTGGCATATATCTCTGTTTTGGTACCAGTACCATGCTGTTTTGGTTACTGTAGCCATGTAGTATAGTTTGAAGACAGGTAGCATGATGCTTCCAGCTTTGTTCTTTTGGCTTAGGATTGTCTTGGCAATGCAGGCTCTTTTTTGGTTCCATATGAACTTTAAAGTAGTTTTTTCCAATTCTGTGAAGAAAGTCATTGGTAGCTTGATGGGGATGGCATTGAATCTGTAAATTCTGTGGGCAGTATGGCCATTTTCACGATACTGATTTTTGCTATCCATGAGCATGGAATATTCTTCCATTTGTTTGTATCCTCTTTTATTTCGTTAAACAGTGGTTTGTAGCTCTTCTTGAAGAGGTTCTTCGCATTCCTTGTAAGTTGGATTCCTAGGTATTTTATTATCTTTGAAGCTGTTGTGAATGGGAGTTCACTCATAATTTGGCTCTCTTTTGGTCTGTTATTGGTGTATAAGAATGCTTGTGATTTTTGCACATTGATTTTGTATCCTGAGACTTTGCTGAAGTTGCTTATCAGCTTAATGAGATTATGGGCTGAGACAATGGGGTTTTCTAAATATACAATCATGTCATCTGCAAATAAGAACAATTTGACTTCCTCTTCTCCTAATTGAATACTCTTTATTTCTTTCTCCTGCCCGATTGCCCTGGCCAGAACTTCCAGCACTATGTTGAATAGGAGTGTTGAGAGAGGGCATCCCTGTCTTGTGACAGTTTTCAAAGGGAATGTTTTCAGTTTTTGCTCATTCAATGTGGTATTGGCTATGGATTTGTCATAAATAGCTCTTATAATTTTGAGATATGTCCCATCAATTTATTGAGAGTTTATAGCATGAAGAGCTGTTGAATTTTGTCAAATGTATCTATTTTATGCATTTGAATCTTTTATGCATCTATTGAGATAATCATGGGGTTTTGGTCGTTGGTTCTGTTTATATGCTGGATTTTTTTTTTTTTTTTTTTGAGACGGAGTCTCGCTCTGTCACCCAGGCTGGAGTGCAGTGGCCAGATCTCAGCTCACTGCAAGCTCCGCCTCCCGGGTTCACGCCATTCTCCTGCCTCAGCCTCCCGAGTAGCTGGGACTACAGGCGCCCGCCACCTCGCCCGGCTAGTTTTTTGTATTTTTTTAGTAGAGACGGGGTTTCACCATGTTAGCCAGGATGGTCTCGATCTCCTGACCTCGTGATCCGCCCGTCTCGGCCTCCCAAAGTGCTGGGATTACAGGCTTGAGCCACCGCGCCCGGCCATATGCTGGATTATATTTATTGATTTGTGTATGTTGAATCAGCCTTGCATTCCAGGGATGAAGCCCACTTGATCAAGGTGGATAAGCTTTTTGATGTGTTGCTGGATTTGGTTTGCCAGGATTTTATTGAGGATTTTTGCAGTGATATTCATCAGGGATATTGGTCTAAAATTCTCTTTTTTGTGTGTGTGTGTCTCTGCTAGGCTTTGGTATCAGGATGACGTTGACCTCATAAAATGAGTTAGGGAGGATTCCCTCTTTTTCTATTGATTGGAATAGTTTCAGAAGGAATGATACCAGGTTATCCTTGTACATCAGGTAGAATTTGACTGTGAATCTGTCACATCCTGGAATTTTTTTGTTTGGTAAGTTATTAATTTTTGTCTCAATTTCAGAACCTGTTATTGGTCTATTCAGAAATTCAGCTTCTTCCTGGATTAGTCTTGGGAGGATGTATGTGTCCAGGAATTTATTCATTTCTTCTAGATTTCCTAGTTTATTTGCAAAGAGGTGTTTATAGTATTCTCTGATGGCAGTTTGTATTTCTGTAGGATCGGTGGTGATATTCCCTTTATCATTTTTTATTGCATCTATTTGATTCTTCTGTCTTTTCTTCTTCATTAGTCTTGCTAGCAGTCTATCAATTTTGTTAATCTTTTCAAAAAGCCGCCTCCTGGATTCATTGATTTTTTGAAGGGTTTTTTATGTCTCCGTCTCCTTTAGTTCTGCTCTGATCTTAGTTATTTCTTGCTTTCTGCTAGCTTTTGAATGTGTTTGCTCTTGCTTCTCTAGTTCTTTTAATTGTGATGTTAAGGTGTCAATTTTAGATCTTTCCTGCTTTCTCTTGTGGGCATTTAGTGCTATAAATTTCCCTTTACATACTGCTTTAAATGTGTCCCAGAGATTCTGGTATGTTGTGTCTTTGTTCTCATTGGTATCAAAGAACATCTTTATTTCTGCCTTCATTTTGGTATGTACCCAGTAGTCATTAAGGAGCAGGTTGTTCAGTTTCCATGTGGTTGAGTGGTTTTGAGTGAGTTTCTTAATCCTGAGTTCTAGTTTGATTGCACTGTGGTCTGAGAGACAGTTGATTAAAATTTCTGTTTTTTTTACATTTGCTGAGGAGTGCTTCTAACTATGTGGTCAATTTTAGAACAAGTGCGGTATGGTGCTGAGAAGGATGTATATTCTTTGAATTGGGGTGGAGAGTTCTGTAGATGTCAATTAGGTCTGCTTGCTGCAGAGCTGAGTTCAATTCCTGAATATCCTTGTTAACTTTCTGTCTCATTGATTTGTCTAATGTTGACAGTGGGGTGTTAAAGTCTCCCATTATTATTGTATGGGAGTCTATGTCTCTTTGTAGGTCTCTAAGGACTTGCTTTATGAATCTGGGTCCTCCTGTATTGGGTGCACATATGTTTAGGATTGTTAGCTCTTCTTGTTGAATTGATCCCTTTACCATTATGTAAAGGCCTTCTTTGTCTCTTTTGGTCTTTGCTGGTTTAAATTCTGTTTTATCAGAGACTAGAATTGCAACCCCTGCCCTTTTTTGTTTCCATTTGCTTGGTAGATCTTCCTCCATCCCTTTATTTTGAGCCTATCTGTGTCTCTGCATGTGAGATGGGTCTCCTGAATACAGCACACTGATGGGTCTTGACTCTTTATCCAATTTACCAGTCTGTGCCTTTTAACTGGAGCATTTAGTCAATTTACATTTAAGGTTAATATTTTTATGTGTGAATTTGATCTTGACATTCTCATGTTAGCTGGTTATTTTGCTTGTTTGTTGATACAGTTTCTTCCTAGCATCAATGGTCTTTAAAATTTGGCATGTTTTTGCAGTGGCTGGTACTGGTTGTTCCTTTCCATGTTTAGTGCTTCCTTCAGGGGCTCTCATAGGGCAGACCTGGTGGTGACAAAATCTCTCAGCATTTGCTTGTCTGTAAAGGATTTTATTACTCCTTCTCTTATGAAGTTTAGTTTGGCTGGATACGAAATTCTGAGGTGAAAATTCTTTTCTTTAAGAATGTTGAATATTGGCCCCCACTCTCTTTTGGCTCCTAGAGTTTCTGCCAAGAGATCAGCTGTTAGTCTGATGGGCTTCCCTTTGTGGGTAACCTGACCTTTCGCTCTGGCTGCCCTTAACATTTTTTCCTTCATTTCAACCTTGGCAAATCTGAAAATTATGTGACATGGAGTTGCTCTTCTCAAGGAGTATCTTTGTGGCATTCTCCGTATTTCCTGAATTTGAATGTTGGCCTGCCTTGCTAGGTTGGGGAAGTTCTCCTGGATAATATCCTAAAAAGTGTTTTCCAGCTTGTTTCCATTTTCCCCGTCACTTTCAGGTACACTAATCAGACGTAGGTTTGGTCTTTTCACATAGTCCCATATTTCTTGGAGGCTTTGTTCATTTCTTTTTACTTTATTTTCTCTACACCTCTCTTCTCACTTCATTTCATTCATTTGATCTTCCATCTCTGATACTCTTTCTTCCAATTGATCGAATCAACTACTGAAGCCTGTGCATTCGTCATGTAGTTCTCATGCCATGGTTTTCAGCTCCATCAGGTCATTTAAGGACTTCTCTGCATTGGTTATTCTAGTTAGCCATTTGTCTAATCTTTTTTCAAGATTTTTAACTTCTTTGCCATGGGTTCAAACTTCCTCCTTTAGCTCAGAGAAGTTTGATTGTCTGAATCCTTCTCCTTTCAACTCGTCAAAGTCATTCTCCATCCAGCTTTGTTCCATTGCTGGTGAGGAGCTGCATTCCCAAACACCGCATGTTCTCACTCATAGGTGGGAATTGAACAATGAGAACACTTGGACACAGGGCGGAGAGCATCACACATCAGCGCCTGTCGTGGGGTGGAGGGATGGGGGAGGGATAGCATTATGAAAAATACCTAATATAAATCATGAGTTAATGGGTGCAGCAAACCAGCATGTCACATGTATACATATGTAACAAACCTGCAGGTTGTGCACATGTACCCTAGAATTTAAAGTATAATTTAAAAAAAATAGTGAAAATAAAAAGTTTTTAACAGCAAGAAGTCAGTAAGACAATTACTGAGGTTGGAAAATGTTGTGACTAATATAATGTCCTTGTGCAAGATAAAGGTACAATAATCATATCTCATTTACTAACTTAAAGACGATGTAGCACATAAGAACAGGAATAATTTTTTTAAGTTCTCTTTAAAGCAATCTTATATGATCAGATACAATAAATTAATGGATTAAAATTTGCTTAAGTAAAAGGCCAAAAATTCAGAGTGCTTATAGACATAATTATGTAAAACAATCTATAAATTTGAAGACATTTCAGGCTTTCAGGTATGAATTGAATTACAATAAATTAAAAAACTATTATTGCTAATAATAGGTTTCATGATACATTTTAGTATTGAAAATGTATGAAGACATATTTTTATCATGGTTCTGCAGAAATTTCTGATTAATTTGTTAGTTCATGTTTTAGTGGATTCACAATACCAAAGTCAAAATTAGAAAGAAAAAAAAAACATAAAATTATTAAAATGTGTTTAAAATTTATTTTTGTCTTTCATTTATTTGTACTTTCTGTTTGCAAAGGTGCTACAAACTCGCTAAAGAAAATTTAATAAAATATAAATATAATAGAAGAATGCAAAAGTTTTCTAATTATGCCATCATGTGACAAAATCATCAATCTTTGAACAACTTTGTTCAGAACATTCTACATGTATTTACGCACCTGGTAATACATATGTAAATATATAATACATGTTTATTTTAAAATTTTACCATGTGTTTTAAATATGTACATTTAATATTTAAAGATATTGAAAGTTAATAAATTTATTTAGATCTATTAGTTTAATTTAATTTAACCATGTGAATTAAGTTTAACATAATTAATTAAACAAATGTTATATATTATTACACATGTCTATATAATGGCTAAGCTGAAATATAAATAGACACAACATTATTTATTTTAACAAGCTACTATTCAATAAAAAAGTATTTGGCTTGTTTTTTATTTTGTGTTATTATCAATACCATAATGCTAATCTTTGCAGATAGGTATTTTTCTACTCATATCAACATCCACTGTGGATTAATTAACTTGAATGAGGCTCCCCTTGTACTAGTAAATTAAAAGGTAAAAGGTATGCTTGCTTCTTTAGAAAAAAATTTTTGATGCATATTATCAAATAGCTCTACCTAAAGGTAGTGATTTTTTTCCCCAACAAATAGTTTTATCAACTTGCCAATTCAATAAGCAAGAATAATCACTTTTATTTTAACACACTTTATTAGTTATGTAAATGTTACATTTCACATGTTTACTTTTTTGTGGTGAAAAGGGAGAGCAAAACTTTTTAGTTTAACGAAGTTGATTTTTTTAAGTCAAAGTTTAAGAAAAGTCAATATTTTCTTTCCTATTTATAAATTAACAACTATTTATTTCTTTACCAAAAATTTTATTTCTCTGTTGCTAATAAGAGGTATCAATTTAATTTTTAAACTGTCAATTATTAACTGTTTTTAAGGCTTGTAACTCTGGAACATAATTTCTTTTTGTGTTTCTCTGAATTCCTCCTGTATGGGTACATTAGCCGTGCAATTTGAACAATTGGCCTGACTTTTCTATAACTTAATTTTCTCATTTGGGACAATTGAGATATGAACAATGTCAACCTCTTAGTTTTGTTGCTAGGAATATACATACCAGGTAAAGCATTTAGCCCTGTGCTTAAACATTGCAGGTTTTACTAAATTATAGTTAAAGTAATAAATATGTCAATAATATATTAATATAATGATAATAATACAGCATATCTACTTTTGTTCATAATAGACGTATGATGCTTATTACTTATGTCTAATAGGACACACGAGAATAGTTTCAAAGAAACAACTAAAGAAATAGTGAAAATTTTGCATCCATCTTCTTTCATGTCCGTGATTTTATATTTAACCACACTTTAAAGGTCTGGTTTTAACATCAGAGGTGGTCCACAAATCAAAATTTGGAAAATCATTTTTTGAACTTAAACCTTCCAGTTTTCTCGCTTAGTTGTGTGATCAGAATGACCTGTGTTAAAACTAGCTAATCTATTTGATTATGAGGTTACCTAACTAAGCATCAGTTTTATAATCTGTAAAAATAGGAATTAAACTGTATAAAATTTGTAAAGCAAAATAATAAAGTGGTAATTTAAATTTTCAATAAGAGTTTTTAAAATATGGAATTTATTTTTCCTTTTCTTCATGCATAGACTGAGAACGAATATACAAAAACAGCATTTAACCACCAAAAGAATAAACATTTTGTAATTTTTAAGATGTATTTTTTAAATAAGCTGACTAGAAATTACATCAGGCAAATGTTTAGGTGTACACAGGGAAAATCTAAAAATGAAGGCAAAATGCCATATGTTTTTGAAGTGTTAAAAATTTAGTTTTCGAAGAATCATAAAAACATATTATTTTATTTCCCTATTACTCTGACATTTGAAAAGCTGTATTCATTTTAAAATTCATTAACTCATTATGCTACAAGATGAATCTAATACTCCTAATTGTTATTGGCAGAGGGAAAAACAAAGAGTCTGTTTCAGTGTTTAATTAGGAATACATACAGAAATGTAACTTTATTAGTGTTGCTATTTGTACAAGCTCTGTCTATTTAAAAAGTTGTATTCTACTGAAATGGTTACTGTTGCTGTAGACATAATATAATAAACTTTAATGATGACATTAATATTGATTTATCATAATCCCAGGTAAAGATAAAATAGTAAAATAGCCATTTAAACTAAATTACTAACAGTATTCATTTTATTGCCACTTCTATGGATGTGACAGAATGCTTTAATTTTAGTTCCAGATATGACAAGGCACTTTCATTACTTCTGATTTTAAGAGTCTGAGGGTGCTCTATGTGGGTGTTTCAAATCTAAAAATATTTAAAAATTGAATTTCTCCCTGAATTTCATCAACTTGATTTTTTTAAAACAGAAAGAAATGTTCTCAAAATAGGTTTCTTAAAACAAAACATTTTTTGCTTTCTTTTCCTCTGACTTCAGTGTGCATTCTGACTTACAAAAAGATAAATGCATATAGTACCCACTTAGAAGTGAACATATATATGTTCACTCACATATATATATATAAATATCTACATATAAATATATATATACACACACACACACACACACATAAAACTTCACACCTTTTATTTCACTTTTGGTTAAAAAAAATGATCTGTTATTAGAGATGAGTGACACTGTAAATAATCTTAAATATTCCAGGAATTCTTTCAAAAGATCATGTATTAAAAGGGTCTAAGGATGCCAATCTAAAATACATATAGTAAGACTTATGATTTATGTAAAAACTCAAGATTTTTAAAAATTCAGGACTCATCTCCTGAGCACCTGAAACAGACCAAACTAGAAATTCAAGTTTAAACAAAATAAGATTTTTTCCTTTGAAAAGTACTTCTTTCTTATATTCTCTTCTTGACAGCAGAAAATAATTGTAAGAAACTTTGCAGTTAGGGGAATTTTATTGTCTTATTGTCTATGAATTCTCTCTTAAGGAATTAATAACCAATGTCTCAATAATTAACTAAAAATGTAATTTTTTATTCTTTTTATGAATAGCATTAATATTAAAATTTGGAATATATAAAGAAAAACAGTCCCTGGCCTCAAAGTGATTATAATCTATTCAGAGACATAGATATATTCACATTTAATTCTGGAGACAGTCAAATGTAACTTATGTTCATTTGGAGAAACTTTTTCTCTTTCTCTTTCTTAATTGAATACTCCAATTCTTAGGTGTATTGAAAAGTCTTCAAATGCCAAGGAAACATGAGAGGCAACTTGAAGCATTTCACATGCCAACAGAGTGATTTTAATTAAAATTAATAGCAATTCGCCTGGAGATAAAACAATGTAATATAAAAATGAATGCAAACTCTATTGGGGACATACTTCTTCCTCTCAAGGTTGAGTAAGAAAAGCAAAGAAGGTATGAACTGGATCTATAAACCATCACTATGCACTGCTAATATTATAAATTCAAGATCATAAAGAGAGATTGAAAGGGGAGGAAACATTTTTGTGACTGAAAAGAGTTCAAGCAAGATGAAGAAGGAAAAGTATTTTGTCTTATTCTATTTGGCTGTTATAACAAAGATCATAAACTAGGTAGCTTATCTCTGTAAACAACAGAAATTCATTGTTCATAGTTCTGGAGGCTGGGAAGTCCAAGGTCCAAGGTGCTACCAGGTTCAGCGTCTAGTGATGGCCTGTGTCTTTTATAGAGATGCCTTCTTACTGTACCTTAACATGATGGAATCAGCAAACAAACCTCCTAGGATCCCTCTTTTTTTCAACTTTTAAGTTCATGGATACAAGTGCAGATTTGTTACATAGGTAAACTTGTGCTATGGGGATTTGTTGTACAGATTATTTCATCACGCAAGTATTAAGTGTAGTATTCATTAATTATTTTTCCTCAACGTGTCCCTCCTCCCAACCTCCACCCTCCTAAAGGCCCAGGTGTGTGTTGTTTGAAACTAATGAAAACAAAGATACAATGTACCATAATCTCTGGGACACAGCTAAGGTGGTATTAAGAGGGAAATTTATAGCATTAAATAAACACATCAAAAAGTTAGAGAGATCTCAAGTTAACAACTAACATCACAACTAAAAGAATCAGAGGAACAAGTGCAAGCAAATGCCAAAGCTATCAGAAGATAAGAAATAACTAAAATTAAAACTAAACTGAAGGAGGCAGAGACACATACACAAAATCAAAAATCAACTAATCCAGGAGATATTTTTTTGAAAAAAAGTAAATAGACAAAGAAAAGAGAGGAGATTCAAATAAACACAATCAGAAACAACAATGAGGATATTACCACTGACCCTACAAAAATACAGGCAACTGTCAGAGAATATTATGAACATTTCTATGCATATAAACTAGAAAATCTAGAAGATAGATAATCTAGAAGACAGAGAAAATCTAGAAGACAGATGAACACCCTTCCAAGACTGAACAATGAAGAAATTGAATCCCTGAGCAGACCAATAACGAGTTCTGAAATTGAGGTAGTTATATACAGGACCTCTTTAATAAGGACATTAATCCCATTCTCTGCCCTCAGGATCTAATCCTCTACCAAGGACCCCGTCTCTTAATATGATAGATAAGCCACATTGGGGATTAGAATTTTGATACATAAATTTTTAGGGGACACAAACATTCAGACCATAACGTGGCCTTTGAGTATATTGAAAATGGAAAGCCAAAGCTGACTGTTTAGGTAGAGTCTTTCATATATATAATTATTATATATAATATATGCATTATTATATAATTATTATATATTATACCCTTTATTATATATATTATATACATTATTATATATTCCATGGCTAAGGACAAATTATATGTTTATTATTATCCTTATGGTTCAGAGAGACATGTATTTTTTATTTAACCGAGAAAAAATTTACAGCAGAGGAGGGATTTCCTACCTGAAAAGCAGAATGATGGAGTAAATTTTTGGGATATAGGTAGTTGGGCATCAAAATGACAGTTTGAAGAATTTTGGGGGCATCAAGTATGGTATCTCAGCATCTTTTTCTACAGAATATAGATGACTGTGAAAGAAGATTATTTTATGAGTAAGGGTGAAAAGTTAAAATAAGTTATCACAATTTTTTTCCAAAAAGACCCACACCTATAAGCTAGGAATGAAGAAAGGACTGGATGCAGATCTCAGGGACAGCATCAGCATTTACAAGTTTGCACAATAAGAATATAGTTACAGATTGCTTAAACCTGAAAAATCAGGATGCTTCTGAGAAGTAGGAACTATTAAGATGAAAAGAAATTGATAATTCATAATAAATTAGTAGAGAAAAGAGGCATGAGGACATAGTAGCGTAAGATAATGGAAATAGTAAGGAATTGTGATTAGAGAGTAGGTGATTAGCATTTATGATGTCGAAAGGGCAACAGATTTTGAAGAGATGAGGAGCTCCAGGATTTAACCATAGGGATATGTCTGGGCCACGAATGTAGAGAGTCAGTAAACATATTTAAGTTAAAAAAGACAAACAGCTTTCAGGTTGTGATTTTAAAAATGTCTATCCTGAACTCAAGTCGTCCAGGGCTGAGATTGATCTGAAGCAGAATATTGAGAACTAGGTGCCAAAGCTACAAGGGAAAAATTGTCTTAAGTGTGATAGAACAGAGAGAAATATAGATAAATGAGCTTATATTTTATCATCCAAACTGAGATACGTGCACTGAATAAATGTTAAATTTGATAGGGTCCAGGACATTAGATGTAAACCGAGACTGCCCCAGGAAAACCAGGACATAATGGTCACCCTTAGTTACCAGAAAATGACCTGAATCTCAACAAGGATGTGTAGAAAATGATTGGAAAGTCAGAGGAATGAGAAACATGTTAAACGTTAGCCTGGCTACCCTAGTTGATGATAAAAGTGGAAAGGGAGAGACAGTAATGAGTGTGGGAGTGAAAGAGAAGCCATAACTCTATGTGAGGCAAGTGTCAGTAGTGTCAGGTTTGGCACAAACATTCTGTCAAGGAATTAAACACATAAGGGATATATGCGATGGAGATGTCTTCCTATGCACCCTTTGTTTCACCTATCATGGCACCACCTCACAAAATATTACAATTATGTTTCCTTACATCTATTTTCTACTGGACTGTGAACTCCTTGAGCATCGCTCCAAACAAATTGTCTTCATCACAGAGTCCCCAGGGTTTAGCAAAGTATATAAGTCGTATTATAACAGAAACTAATGTTTTAAGTGAGTAAGTAAATGAAAAAGAATTGAAGCCTGATGTGCAGTGGGATGATAAACACTGAAGAATAACATATATGGTAACAAAAATAACAATGATAAAGAGACTGGTGAAATGATTGGTGCCTGAGTTGACCTACAATGTAGGAATGAACTATCTCAAAGCTCTCAAATTTTTTATATAGGATGATTTGGTGACAGAAGTGGAAACAAACAAGCAAACAAACAAACCACTGGAGTTTCACAAAATGTCTAGATTTCCATTTAATTCTTTAGGAGAATTGTCTGGTTTGGTGACTTTCAAATCATTGTAAACACAATCTCCTCAGATTCTAATTTGTACATTCGTAGATTTTTAAGAGGTTTCTAGCTTTGTCCAAATAAGAACAAGCTAATCCCAGAAAAATTCCTTATAATTTGGAAGGAGAGAAAGCTGGAAGGTTACAGAACATTTTTTATTCAGATATTTTTGAAATCATTTTCTGTTTCCTGAGCAGCCAGCACTGGCCAGATGCAAAATGGTGGCCAAGTCCAAAACTGGCTATGGTTGGTGACCTTAAGGGGAGGAAAACGGGAATAATAGAACAGAATGCAAGGAAAACAGACATTTATGTAATAATCCTGTTGTGGATTCAGAAAATATGCCAAGTTTTTTAGGTCTGAAGCTCAGGGAGAGTTAAGGTATGTGGATTTCCCAAATTCAAATACTAAGGAGAAGTTCTGAGTAATTTTCTGAGGGTTTCCCTTGCAGAGAAGGGTAAGCAGACACTAGTTACTAGACACCCCTCTATTTTGCCTATGAAGACAATCCAAAATCTTGCAAAAATTTTAAAAATTTTAATCGGAAATTGGCCTGGCGCGGTAGCTCACGCCTGTAATAACACTCAGCACTCTGGGAGGCGAAGGTGGGTGGATCATGAGGTCAGGAGATCGAGACCATCCTGACTAACACAGTGAAACCCCATCTCTACTAGAAATACAAAACAAAATTGGCCAGGCATGGTGGCAGGCACCTGTTGTCCCAGCTACTCGGGAAGTTGAGGCAGGTGAATGGCGTGAACCCAGGAGGTGGAGCTTGCAGTGAGCCAAGATCGAGCCACTGCACTCCAGCCTGGGCGACAGAGTGAGGCCCCATCTCAAAAAATAATAATAATAATAAATAATAATAATAATTGGAAATTGTATGACTAAGTTCCCCTTTCCTCATATATGTCATGCATTAATTTATTGGATCATTCATTTATAACAGTTACCACTTTGAAAAAAGCAAACGCTATTTCTGTCCTTATGAAGCTTCCATTCTTGCAAGGTGGAACAAACAGAAAAGATAATTTCAGATAAAAGGAAATGCCATGAAAAAAATAAAGCAAATAACTTTTATTTGTGTTAGGAACCTGACAGTGTAAAGACTGCCTTCTGCCTGTGCAGTGAGGTATGCAGTAAAGATTGGCAAAGTGCAAAATTTTAAATATGCTTTGGAAAAATACATGACTCCCAGAAAAACCTCTCTAAGACTCAGCATTTTCTAAGAGTGGTACTTATGTATATTTTGAAGACCTGTTAAAGTCATAAATGCATGCTTTTTATGGCTTTAATTACAGAGTAAATTTCTTAATGTTATAAAATCCAGAATGGCTGTTGGGAAGAAATTCTCATAATAGTTTGATGGTATTCAGACAATACTCAAAATGGCTATTAATGAGTTCTGTGCATAATGCATTGCCTGATTACTTACTTGCTTGAGGCAACTTGACATGGAAATGAAATTAACTGAACTGGGCTTTAATCCTGGCCTTAGCCCTAGCTAGATGAATGTGAAGAAACAACTTTGGTTCTTAGCTACTTATTTGTAAAATGAGATGATGGTGTAAGAGGGGACCCTTACTGCTCAATCTTGTGTTAGAGACTGGTTAAGTGATACGAAAGAAGACCTGATGATGCCTTCCAAACTCTGTTCAGGGAGGGAATGCAAAGGAGCATCAGAGGGTGATGTTAGAGGGATACTGGCATTTCCAGTCAATAGAGATAAGTGGTCAAAATCTCTCAATCTCCTATCCTTTATTGCTGATAAAATTTTGTAGAGCTAAAGAGTGGTCTCATTCAGGAAGGACATGAATATTTCTAAGTAATAGAGCCTTTAATGTGCTTTCCAATTCTATAGGTTCTAAAATTTACTCAAAAATCTTCAGCTTTAGGGAAAGAGCATTAATAATTACCTTTAGAACTGTTTCTCAAGCCCTACTTCATTTTGGTCTAAGTATCCTGATAATCCAAAATTTATCTGAGTATTTTATTGTACAATTGAAACATGACAGATAATATTGTATAGCCAGTAAAACTGTATGTGACTCGGTAGGAATGTGGTTTTACAGAGTGTCATCTTTTATGCATCATTTAATCTTTATATAAGAATGAATGGGAAGAGATGGTTGGTTTTCTCAGATGTGAAGTTAGTATGGATGAGGCCAGATGGGCCTTTGGTCTGATGTAGGCCACAGTCAGTAGACTATGCTTTACTCATTACCGTATTCAACTGTTTCATCATTCACTGTCTTACTGATCTTATTTTTTAATGCACTTTATTAAGTCCCTATCTTTCAAGTATGGGATTTCTTTTCTTTTCACTTCTCTTAATATTTAAAGAGATTTCTTACTCTAACAATCTTGGATCTCACTTTTTGTTAATTAAAACCAATTCTACCTATTTCAAAGGTGGAATTGGGTAGTTTTATGTCTTCATTGGTTCTGTTCTGAAATTTTGTATAACTATATACACAATACAAATCAAAGCATTAATTAAATGGTATGTTTCATAAAACATGATGTATCTGTTATATGGATTGTATTTTTTAAAATAGTCAAGATAGTTATAGGTCAGATATTGATTTTCTCTTCATTTTTAATCAGTGACACTCAACTGTAATGGTATGATGCATACATCAGAATGTCCTGTGGTCCCAGATACTTGGGAGGCTGAAGCACAAGAATAACTTGAACCTGGGAGGCAAAGGTTGCAATGAGCTGAGATCATGCCACTGTACTCCAGCCTGGGCAACAGAGCAAGACTCCGTCTCAAAAAAAGAAATGTATATATATATGTCCTGGGGTAAGATACATATATTGAATATTGAGTTTTAATTTTAAGTACCTAGTATTTATTATTTTATTTTCTGAGTCTTATTCTATTCGATTTTTAAAAATTTCAAATCATATTAAACAAGGTTGTAAAATGGGTCAGCTTATCAAAATCCAAGTATTAAAATGATTAAGAATAAGATTAATTGGTCACTCATTTTGTAGATGTCACAACAAGTAATTTCAGTATAATGGCATTGGTCCATGATCTGCAGATCATCTATTTTTTCATCTATTTTTTCCCTATTTTTCTAAAATTCAAACCTTTAAACTCTTGAACAAACGCTGCCCTTCATCTAGGTCTCAGAAGATTGTTTTCCACAGGACGGTTTTGCCTTCAAGACTTTAGTAAAACCAAGGGAGCTACTGCAGATACTGGAAGAGGGTGAAGTTATTGCAACTTCTACAACATCAAGAATTCATTCAACACACAGCACTCCAGTACATGGGGGAATCCATTACTCAAAATAAATACTCAGAAAAGCAACACATTTTCTGTCTTCGAAGGTGACCATAGACTAATCTTCTTATATAGATGAAATCACATATGAAAGAACATATTCAAAAAATTATTTAATAGGATAGCTATTTCAGCTAACGTTTTCCAGAAATAGTGTTTTAACTGGTTTGTGATGATTCTTGTTTGTTTTTAAAACCATCAACAGAACTCAACTTTACTTAAGCAAAACAAACAATTTCATGTTTCACAATAACAAAAGCTATAGAGAGAATATTTTAGTGCTCCTCAAATAACTTTTTTGCTTTCAAAACAAAAACACATATTTTAAAGTAAACATTAGTAATTCTCAGGACTCCCAATGGGATATCTGTTACATCCTTATATTGTACTCTACATTTAAGTGTATTGTATAACCTAACAATGATTAGACTACATGCAGGTAAGCACTTTCCCAAGGCATTTTTTGCATTATATTATATGTTTACATTATTTTCCTTTCTATTAGAGTTGCAACCACAACCAGCACTCCATAACTACAGGCTGCCTCTTGAGGAAACAGAGAAGTCTCAATTATTTTTACATCTTAAAGCCAGAAATTGCCACTCTTCTTAGTAGCAAATTTTATTTTGCATTTTAAAAACCGGGGAAGCTATTTTTACATCCTGTTTTGGATTCGATGAATAGCTGTCATTTTCTCAAATCATTTTGAACTTACAGTCACAAAAACTACCTGATTAGCAACCTGCTTAAGTAGAGCGCATGATAAGGCAGAAAAAGCAGCAGTATCTAGATGGGAAATGTGCTCCAGTTTGCTGCTTGCTGCTTGCTACTCTGTTGATTGAAAGTTCAGAATGAAAAAGCTGCTTCGTTGATGACAATGGGTACGGATTGTAACCTTTGAAATCAATGAAATTTGCCCTTTACCAGTAGGATTTTTGGATCCACTATGGATTTTTTTTTCCCCAGGCCCTCTCTATCCTGCATTCATGGAAAATATTACCCTCAGCTCTTTTAGTAATAAGAGTAGCCCAAAATCAGAGCAACTGACTTTGACTGACTCCTGGCTGAGTTGAGCTGTGTGTTTTCATCTAGTAAATCAAAGTCATATCTTGTAACACAGGAATAATACATATGTTCTACCTCTGCCATGTCTTATAATAAAAGAAATCTTCATGTCTTGATAGGAGAAATTTCTGATTTTTTGCAAAGAGATAACAAAGAAGAAAATCTCTTTGATCAGAAAATATTCCCCAGGGCAAAAAGATTTGAAAGGGCACATGTACAATATACAGGTAAATGCAACTATACAGTGAAATGGTTTAGTATTTGTGGCTTGTATATGCACATGAATTTCCAGATATTTAAATTAGAATGGAGACAAAAAATGAGTCTAATAAATTTAAAATATATATATAAATTTATATTTAACGGATCTTTAAATATTTAACAAACTTCTCTTGAATAGGAATAAAAAAATTATCAGGCAAAGATGGCTTAGCCACTTTGCATACCAGCAAGAGATAAAAATACACAAAAATCAGAAGGGGAAATCAATTAAAAATGCAGATACAGAAAGGTGAAATAGCTACTCTTACATAAGAAGGATGGTTTGAATCTACGTGAAGATTAAAAAATACTTCCTTCTCCCCACTACACCTCTGTCTCTCTGTCAAATCACAAAGTCAGATTTTCTAGGGTTTTTCTTTTCTGTTTTTTTCAAGAAAGGAGAGTAAACTCATATATATTGAGTTCCTACAGTGTACTGAGGGGACACATATTACATTATTGAATCCTCAAAACAAAACTTACAGGTATTATTTCTAAGAAGTACTGTTAATGATAATATTATAGTAAGCACGTTGCAAGAATTATCTAATAAAATCTTCACAAAAATACTCATGAGATAAATATTAACATCTACATTTTACATTTTGGAAAATAATCTATTATAGCTTATGCATTAAACATATTTCCCAAGGACAACTTAACTAGAATCAGATAGCACAAACCCATAGATTAATCTGGTATCTACATATTGACTCTTAAAGGAATCTATTTTTGAGGGAGAACTGCCTTTCATTTTCTTTTATCACCACTTTAGGTTTCAAGCTCAGAGAACTAACTAGAATGTTTAACAAAGAAAAAAACTGTAAGTCTTAATAGATGTTGCCAGTGTGAAGATGACAGTTGCCAATTTGACAAGGTTTGACAGAAATCGGTATCGCAGAATGAAGGAAAATTGGGGAAGCTTACCATTGAAGGCAGCCGGACACACTCATGACTAGTCACAAAGACAGTCACTTCCATATGCATTGATGGGAAAGCATATTCCACTTGGCTTCAATCAAAAGAAAAAGCTCCAAATTGAGTCAAGGTTTCCTCTAACACTATAATTATATAAAAGAGTTTACTTATCAACAACTCCCTGATTATGTTGTGCATCTTACAAGTAATTCAACAAAACAAGTGCATTCATAAATTGGTAACCTCGAAATCTCTGTCAGTTTAACATTTTAGATATATAGAAGAAATCCATGTCAATTTCATAGTCTGTATCTGAAATTCGTCACCCTTTTATTTCCTATATATTAATTCATATACTTATAAACATAAATCTAGTTATTGGCCAACATCCTTTGCATTATTTGTATAGTTTCTTTCTCTCTGGAAACTCATTACTCATGCTTTTTTAAAGGCCTTACAGGCCTTTAAGCATATTAGTTTGCTACAGTTGCCACAGCAAGCTGCTAAAGACGGGCGGGTGAAACAACAGACATTGATTTTCTTATAGTTCTGAAGGCTAAGAGTCCAAGACCACACTGTAACCAGGGTTGGTTTCTTCTGCAGGTTTCTCTCCTAGGATTTTAGATTGTCATCTTCACCTTGTGTCTTCATGTGGTTTTCCTCTGTTTCTATTAATCTCTTCTTCTTATAAAGACACCGGTCACGTCGTATTAGGGCCCATCCATATGACTTTATTTTCCCTTAATTATCTGTTAAAGACTCTGACTCCAAATGTCACACTTTGAGGTAGTAGGGGTTAGGATTTCAACGTAGGAATTTGGGGTGGGCACAGTTTGATCCATAACCCTTAACATATGTTTTTATTTTCTAACTGTTGCTGTGGAACATTTTCTATGCAATTTCAAATGGAGTGATCATAGCAAAGCCATCCATATAGCTTTCCTGAGCACCCGAGCATACTGACAGAGCAGATATAATTTCTGCAAAGATTCTGAATGAAATTAGGGAGGTGGGGCAATCTGCTTCATCCCCTTTGAAATACTGCTTTTATTGAATGTAGACAAGTCAGGTGCATTCTTATTTACCAATATGCAAGTCATAAATTTTAAGACACAATAGTTGTGGAGAAATAATGAGGTTTTTTAGCATTTTTAGTACAGATTTATAAAAAAAAAATTACTCAGATAATTCCTTGCAATTTTAAATATTAAACAAAAGTCATCCCCAATGAAAGCATACACCAGCAGAAATTATTTCAACTGCAAGTGCTAAAACATGACCTTTAAATAAGTTTGTGAGATGAAAAATATGCATTTACCGTCTGAGTTGTGAGAAACAAGACTCTGAGTGCCAAATGGGTAATTACACTCCAAAATAGCCTCCGGGTCAGGCAAGCCCCAATTTTCATGTGCAATCATCTATCTGAATATACAATACTTAATCATGTGTAAGTATTTGATAGGGGTAATTTCTGTCTCTCTCTCTCTCTCTCTCAATATGGTCCTTTGTCTAGTTTATAGGAAATGTGATGTGCATTTTCTGGGTTTTTCTTGTACAGTTAAAAAGGAAAATAGCAACAGCAAATTTTAAGCTGAAAACTAACAAAGGAACTGCAGTTAATAGTAAAGGTTTCACCTAAGATTTTGTTAAAGCATTCTACTTGACCATTTTTTTTTTAACTTTTATTTTAAGTTCAGGGGTACATGAACAGGTGTGTTATATAGGTAAAGTCATGTCACAGGAATTTTTGTACAGATTATTTTGTCACCAGGTATTAAGCCTAGTAACCATTAGTTATTTTTGCAATTCTCTCCCTCCTCCCAGCCTCCACTCTGCAGTAGGCCTCAGTGTCTGTTGTTCCCCTCTGTGTATTCATGTGTTCTTATATTTTAGCTCCAGCTTGCAAGTGAGAACATTCAGTATTTGGTTTTCTGTTCCTGCATTTGTTTGCTGTGGATAATGGCTTTCAGCTCTATCCATGTTACTGCAAAGGACATGATCTCGTTCTTTGTTATGACTGCATAGTATTCTATGGTATAAATGTACCATATTTTCTTTATCCAGTCTATCACTGATGAACATTTAGGTTGATTCCATGTCTTTGCTATTGTGAACAGTGCTGCAATAAAGATATGTGTTTTTATAATAGAACAATTTATGTTCCTTTGGGTATATACCAAGTAATGTGACTGCTGGGTCAAGCAGTAGTTCTGTTTTTAGGTCTTTGAGACATCACCGTATTGTTTTCCACAATAGTTGAACAAATTTACACTCTCACCAACAATGTTCCCTTTCCTCTGCACCTGTTCATAAGTACCTGTTATTTTTTGACTTTTAGTAATAACCATCTTGACTGGTTTAAGATGGTATCTCATTGTGGTTTTGATTTTCATTTCTCTAATTATGAGAGATGTCAAGCTTCCTTTTATATGTTTCGTTGGTTGCATGTATGTCTTCTTTTGAAAAGTATCTCTTCATGTCCTTTGCCCACTTTTTAATAGAGTTGTTTGTTTTTTTTTTTTTTTTTTTCTTGTAAAGTTGTTTAAGTTCCTTGAAGATGCTGGATATTAGAACTCTATCAGACGGAAATTTTGCAAATATTTTCTGCCATTCTGTGGGTGGTCTGTTTACTCAGTTGATAGTTTGTTTTGCTTTGCAGAAGCTCTTTAATTAGATTTTATTTGTTAATTTTTGCTGTCTTCATCATGAAATTTTTGCCCATTCCTATGTCCAGAATGGTATTGCCTAGGTTATATTCCATGGATTTCATATTTTTGAGTTTCACATTTAAGTCTTTCATCTATCTTGAGTTAATTTTTATATATGGTGTAAGGAAGGGTTCCTGTTTCAATCTTCTGTGTATGGCTAGCCAATTATCCTAGCACCAGTTATTGAGTCCTTTCTCCATTGCTTGCCTTTGTCAGCTTTGTCAAAGGTCAGGTGATTGTAGGTGTTTGGCTTTATTTCTGGGCTCTCTATTCTGTTCCATTGGTCTATGTGTCTGGGCCATGCTATTTTGGTTACCGTAGCCCTACGGTATAGTTTGAAATTAAGTACCATGATGCCTCCAGCTTTGCTATTTTTGCTTAGGATTTCCTTGGCTATTTGTGTCCTTTTTTGTTTCCATATGAATTCTAAAGTAATTTTTTTCTAGTTCTGTTGAAGAATGTCATTGGTAGTTTGATAGGAATAGCATTGAATCTATAAATTGCTTTGGGCAGTATGGCCATTTAAATTATATTGATTATTCCTGTGTACTAGGAGAACGTTGGTTTCAGCTAACCAACCTGAATTTAAAAGAACACTCTTTGCAGTGAAGGGCACTTAAGTAGAGATTATCAGGATAGTATGAAGCTAAACTCTTAGTACATATATATATAGACCATTGCAATTAACATCAGGTCATTTATTTAATATGACTCTGTACTGTGACAGCATTTCCAGGGAGAAAAGCAGAATAGGAGAAGGTGAAGGGTGACCTTTGAGTATTGCTCTATATATTTATGTCAATGTAAGTTTTCATATGGACAATGCTTTCATAAATGACTTATCTGGTAATAAGTAAACATGAATAAGTAAAACAATATTACTATCACTATACAGCATTGCTATGGGGATTGGATGCAATATATGTTAAAATACATAGCAGAATACTTGGCACCTAGGAAACAATCAAACAGTTATTAAAATTACTATGCTTAGTTGCTAGTTCCAATTCTACCTGACGATTTGTTTATCATAATTAGGGCTCAATCAATAAATTATAGCTTATTATTTTAAAAGGTTGTGCTGATTTCTGTATAAACATGACAAACTGAGTGTATGCATTTATCTTTCTGTCTTTTAAAATTTTATTAAAATGATGGCAGTAGAAGAGAATAATCCTACAAGGATGACAGGTTGTCATTTATTTTCTTTTATCATCATTTTCATGGAATATTAGGAGGGAGTGAAGATCCATGACAGTGTCTGGTCTCAGACTCTGGTTAACATTTAACCAGATGAACAGAAGGAATTTAAGGCAAATTTAAAAGGCATGCCAACTTTATCAAATAGCATATGTTAAAGATAAGAAAAGGAAAAAGTGAAAAGTATGAATATCTATAACAATATTCTAAACACCTGGTTTGATGCCTACAAAGTTGGCAATAAGTTTTCCAAGCGCCAAAGTGGAAGAAAGGGCATTCAAGAAATCTGCAAGGCCCCACAAGATAAAGTTAACTAATTGTCTAGGAAAAGTAGAGCTATTATTGGAACCAATTCTGGGATACCATGGAAACGATGAAAAGCTACTGAGTTACATAAATAATAGCCTGAAAAAATTCTTAAAATAAATATATCAACTAATTTATTTCATAGAAAGAAATTTCAATATACAATTGGTGGCGTGTTAGAGTTCATTAGAGGTAGTTCTGGGGATGCCAATAAGATAGAATGTTTGGTGCCAAATTGACTTTCAAATGTAATAAACTTCTGAGCAATTTTCCAACATTTTAGATCTTTTACTTTACAGATAAATGCCCATACACTTTCCCAAGAGCACAACACCATGTCAGGTGGCTTGGCCCATGGCAATTTTCACCTTCAATATGATACATTACTGGAGGTAACCCATCCTCCCACAAATTCCCAAGACCTTGTTGTGTCTAGATCACTAGATCAGAGTCTGTCATCTCATAATAAGAGGGCTTTGGTGACTTTTCTTTGTCGATAGAACTCAGTTAGAGCTATCCTATTAAACATGATGAGTTTCAATTATATTGCACCACCAATGGGAAGGTACCAGGGCTTTAACTATTTTCTCCTTTGGAGCTTATTGTCATCATATGCAAATTTATCCATTTTCTTCCTAGTGGGGAGATTTATATGACAAGAAATTGTGAATACTCAAAAAAATTTTGAGCGGATGTGATTTAACCAATAGTTAGACTATCATGTAGCAGTGAGTCTTGGTGTTTGGGCCAGGGAATTTGTTCTCTTTCCCCTTAGATGAGTCCCCAAAGACATTAATCTCTAATGGGGAGAACCCTTTTCTGAAACCCTTCAAAGCAAGATATTCTATATTCACAAATACATCCCAGTGACCTTGGCAAGTAAATAAATACATAGTGGAACGTAAACACACTAGTTTGAATGAAAGAAATTTCTTGTCATCCTCAAAGGCTCTTTATATTCTTACAAATTGACATCTAAGCAGTTGAGTTTTTTTTTTTTCATCCAGAAATATATTTCTACATACTTACATTTCATGTAGTTTTCTCATATGTCTTTTGTTAAATTTTGTAATTTCTTATGGAAGAATTTTACATACATTTTAATGTTTGTTTTTAGGTATGCTGTTTCTTAGGTCATTGTTAGTATAATTTTTCATTACATTTTCTATCTGTTTGGTACCTTGTAATATAAGATTATTCTTTTTTCACATAATTATTTTGCACACTTACCTTTACTAAACTTTATTTTTATCTAAAAATTTTAGTTATTTATCTTGGATATTCAGGATACATAAACAATGATCATATCCATAAATGTCTAGATATTCATTTACTGTCAAAAAGCTTTCTTAAAGCAAAAACTTTTATATAACCATAAGCAATTGAATGACTAGAGATGTATTTTGCTGAGAAGTGGGTCTTTCAAAGTTGGAAGTCAAGATAGACAGCTGATAAAGACATTAAAAAAAAATTCACACACATCTCATGGGATTAGATCTTAGATATCATGATGAGCTTGCCTTCTTGTATCTCACATACCTAGATCTCAGAGTTACTGTCATAACAGATATTATTTAAAGTTAGTCTTTTAAATACAAAGGATGAGTTATGGTATGATTTTTTAAATGTCTTTTGAAAGTTTAGAGATCTTTTTAAGACTCTGAAAAATTAGCATTTTAATACGCTATTAGGTTACTCCTTCTAAAGTCTAATAATGATATTTTATCTTCCATACCAGCAGTCTCCAATCCTGTGACATTCGTAAACACTTTATATGAGATTGTAAAGGTAATAAAGCTACCAGACAAAACCACTTTGATTTATCTCTTCTATAATGATAAATTACATACGACTGTGCCTTTCCTGATTCTCTTAATGCAGTATACATTAAATAGTTGAAAAGTATCACACACGAAATGTCAATTTTAAAGATATTTCTTTCATAAAATGATTTTGTTTACAAGACATGCATACATCTATTAAAACTCATAAAGTGTCAATAATCTGTTCCTTAATAAGCTTTTTGTCCCTATACTTTATCTATGCTTTCATTACAATACTTATGGACAAAGCTTTGGTGTCTGCCATCAGTGTATTCTGCCTTCTCTAATTATAGAGCCCTCTCAATACTATGCTTAATTTGAATCTATTTTTTTGCCTTCAGAATTCATCTGTCAGCAAATTATAGTTTGGTGATCCTAAGTGATGCATAAGGTTCATAATTCCATGCAAAAAAATATGGTTTACTGGAAACTACAGTTAGTTTAAAATGTTTTAAGGAAAAAAGATGAGTATTTTAATATAAAAATATTCCATAAAAAATAATTAATGGAAAAGTTTTGCTAACTTCCAGATTGTTTTATGAGTTTAGTATAAAAATCAGGGACAGGTGTATACAAATTGTTCTGCTCATTTTTATCCTTGATGAATAAGAAATTGCTATAATGACATTTACAATTTCATTAACTCATTAAAGAGAGATGTGTGAGGAATACATAAGGAGATCTTTATAGAGTTTAGTGATTTAATATTTTGCTTTGTGTTTAGCTGAATTTATTGGCACATTTTATAATGATAAACAATTAACATATATAAATATATGTTTGTTTCTGAACTCCAACATAAATTTATATTTACCTAAAATCTGTTAGAAATAGAAAAATAGCTACTGGATGCAAAAAAAAATGAATAATCAAAAAATTATTTGAGATACTTAATTTTGCATAGATTTTTTGACTCAGTATAAAAAACTCTATAACAATTCTGACCAGCAAGCATTGATGGCTCAATATCAGAATTCCTAGACAAATGACCGTCTGGATAAGTGAGAGGGAGTGCATCCAGATAGCTTTACAAGTATGCAGATTCTTTCCAAACAGCTACCTTTATAGAGTATGAATCTAGTGAAGGATTACCCATCATGGGTGGGGACAGATGCAAAGAATTAGCTATATGATTATGAGGTGTACTATAGCAGATATTGGGCTAAGAGAAATCCTGAGATCTGGGCCCAGCCCTGTCACTAGCTGTGCAAACCTAGGCCAAAAATACAATCACTAGAGATATTTTTTTAGTTTATAAATGAGAAAGTGACATGAAAGAAAAAGTTAAAATGCTTTGTAAAACTGCAATGTACTATATGAATGAAAGGCATTTAATCATCACAAAATTGTGAACAAGGTTAAGAGTTCAAAGTTGATATTATTGTCTGGTTTAATAGCTTTCTCTGTCTGTACCATCTAGGCTCTTACATAATTTTTTGGAGGATCCTTTTACCTCTTCACTGATTCCTTTATAATTTAATCATTATTGTATTGATTTTGTTTCTTTTTATCATTTTGTAGCCATTTTGTTGAGGAACCAAGCTTCCTACTCCTTCTCATTATTTTTATCATGATGATGATGATGATGATGATGATGATGATGATTTTAATAATTATTTTTACATACACAGAATTGTCTTGCATTGTTGTGGTTGTCTTTTTCTTTTCTTAATCTGCTTTGAACACTCACAAACTTTTTAGCCAGCTTGTCATATTATAGAAATGACAGTTTTATAAGGAAGGCCATGCTGTTGCCCAGGCCTTTGGCCTAACGCGGTCAGTTGCGTACAATTGCGATGCACTCTGTGACAGTCACAGTGACCAAGGGAAAACACAAAACAGGGTGTGAACGGAGCAGAGAGGGCATTAGCATCCTCTGCTGCAGAAAAAAAAAAAAAAAAAAAAAAACAGCAAAATCCTGAGAAAAATCTGGAGATTATTTATGAGTGGGACCCTAAATGATAATGATTGCAGTTGTTTATATATTCTCCCTATAACAGCTGATAATGGTGTGATTTGAATCATCTTATAATTTCAAATCCAATATTGCCTCATCCGTACATGGTTTATGAAGCTACATGCAGTAGATTTAGGTAAAATTCTGATCAATTAATTCCACTTTTATTTTGAATGTCAAAATACCAATCTTTCATTGAGGAGAAAAAAGCTATGGCGTTTACTAATTTGATTAATGGCCAGATAAAGGGATTCTTACTACAAAGAACAAAGGTAGCAATGATGAAGTAGGAAATTGGTTAAATCTATAAGGAATTTTAAAAATTTGATTAAATTGTATTACTTATAACACATCATTTGATAGAAATACTTTGAAAGATGCATTACTACCTTTTTAAAGAAATGCACTTAGAAATAAAATTCTTAAAATACCAAAATAGTTATATCAATATTTGATAATTCAAATGTAGAAAATAATTCTAAAGAGTGATTAAATTTCAGATAAAATGACCATTAAATTGAGCATTAAAATGTGTATTTTAATTATATTCCTATTGGGGTAGTGGTCTTCAAATTTAGCTGCTCAAATAATCTGATGATAGTCTATTAAAAAGATAGAATTATAGACTTTGACTCTAGGGATGCTGAATCAATACCTGCCACAGGGTCTAGAAAGTTGCGCAGGTGGCAATGGGTTAAATAGACCCTATAATGCTCTGTGAAACACATATTTGTTAGACATATTGATTTAGAACCATTAAAATCTCATCAGAAGAGGTGAGTATTAAAGATGTATAGAATAAAAGAGATTGGTAGGGATCACTCAAAAAATCCACAAAAGGATTCTGAGAAGTCCTAGCAATGCCATTTAACTACAGCTCATCATAAACTGAGATATGAATAATAAAAGATTGTTGAATTTAACCAAGTTCATTCTGTTCTTTTTCATGAGGAAAGTGAATTACACCACTAATTCCTTTGATTAAAGTTTTTCTTGTTTATTTGTTTTCTTTTTGGATATGAATATCTCCACACATAGAAATCATTTGTTTCATTGTTTTCTGAAAAAGACAAATAAAAGACAAATGCAAATGAAGAATAGTTGTTCTGTACTCTTTTTTTTTTTTTTTTTTTTTTTTGAGCAGAGTTTCACTCTTGTTGCCCAGGTTGGAGTGCAATGGCACAATCTCAGTTCACTGCAACCTCCTCCTCCCAGGTTCAAGCAATTCTCCTGCCTCAGCCCCCCAAATAGCTGGGATTACAAGCATGAGCCACTACGCCTGGCTAATTTTGTATTTTTAGTAGAGATGGAGTTTCTCTATGTTGGTCAGGCTGATCTCGAATTCCTGACCTCAGGTGATCCACCCACCTCAGCCTCCCAAAGTGCTGGGATTATATGCATAAGCCACCGCGCCCGGCCTACATTCATATTTTGTAATTCCAAGAAGAAAAATAAAAGGAGGGAAGGGTGCCATAATCTTTCATGGATGGAAGGGATTCCTGGTAGAGACTGCAGAAAGATAAAGAACACAGCTTCTCTTCCACAATCTACACTCATTTCCTGAGGAAACAAAGCCAGTTTGGTAGACCAAGACTCTTCATCAGACTATTGATAATTATAACCTGCTATGGACTGAATGTCTGTTTCTCCCCAAATTCATATTTTGAAACCCTTATACTCAGTGTGATGGTGATAATAATAGGGCCTTTTTGGAAATAGGGCATTTAGGCATTTAGGTAACGAAGGCAGAGCCATTACAAGAAGAGACTCAAGAGCTGGCTTCCTCTCTCTCTCTCTTGCTTTGTCTGCATGTAAGGCTACAAGGAGAAGGCCTTCTCTACAAACCAGGAAGAATGACTTCACCACATACCAAATACACAGATATCATGTTCTTGGACTTCCCAGCCTCCAGAACTCTAAGAAATCAATGTCTGTTTTTTAAGCTACCATATATATGGTATATTTGATATAGCAACCTGAAATAAGATATCAACTTGATTATTTTAAGAATGAGTATGGTAAAAGTAAGATAGGTGCATTGCTTGGGCATTATATTTGATGAGAAATAACCATGAAAAACCTCTGGCTTCTGCTCTTTGTGTTTATAAAGTTCAATCTCATTCTAACAAAAATAAGAAAATTATATGAGAGTCAACTCCAGGTTTGTCAAACACTCGAACACACAGACATTGTTTTCATTCATGAATGAGCAAAACAATAAATATAAATGTATGTGTCATATTCCACATATATATTTAGGACATATTAAGCACAGTGGACATAATGTGGTAGGATACAATGATGGACATAATGTCATAGAGGAGATAAACACGTATATACTCAAAGATAAAGAGTAACAGAGGTCAAATGAGAAAGTTCTCTAATATCTCAGAGGACAAGAAAAATCATATGTACTTGGTGAGAATTGGAGAAGGCTACCTCCAAAGAAAATAAATGTGGGGCTGATTTATGAGATGACAAGCAATTTCGTTTAATGTAGATGAAGACTGATTTGCACATCTGTAGCCACACCTTACATATTTCCCAGCAAAACTAGAAAATAGGTAAGGTGTGGGTGTGGATGAGAAAATAAATGAGCATAAGGGGTGAAGGGTGAAAAATCTGGTTGGAGCATAAGATAAATATAATGTCAGACAAATGGGCACAGCCACCAATTCCCTAGAAGTCAGTAAATGTTTACTTTGTCACTAACAACAGCAGAATCATCTTATGAGCCTTACCAGATTATGTATCTAAAATAGAGTCAGGAATTTCTACCAAAATGTTAGGAAATACAGAAAGAATTATTTTTTGACAGGTGGGAGAGCTACATCTGGAAACTCATCTGAACATGATTTGCAGCATTATGTTCAGGAATTCCTCAGACTATATCAGCTGGAAATCCTGAAGTTGATAAGTGAGAATTTTTTTATATTTGTGTAAGTATAGCATTAGAAGATATTTGTGTAGGTATAGGATTTTAAGGTATAATTACCTTCTAATTATATATACACAATATAAAAATACATATATTAATATAAATAAAAGTATAAATGTGCATTATATTATATACATTATAATTATATATGTTTGTATGTATATGTGTGTGTATATGTGTGCATGTGTGTGTGTGTGTAAATTTCTCCAAGACTGATAAGCTGTATCAGGACAAGATGAAGGAATCTCTGACTACTTTTAGGATAACTTAAGTCTGAAACTTGACAGAAAGTCTTATGATTGCATATGTTTATATATGTTCTTCGTTCTGTTATCCACTTCTGTAGTGTCTGTTAAGACTCAGGATTATTCACATTTCTTGAGCAATGTTGTTAATTCCTCTGGCTGTGAATCTTCTTAATTGACTTATTTCTATGTATTTTAGAAAAAAATTAATTTCTCAAGGAAATATGTGTTCAGTCTTTTTCCATAAATTCATAATTTCCATTAATAGCACGATTGAGCAATGGATCTGTTTTATAAAAAATTTTGGAATGCCATGTGCTCTAAAAGTGGGATCCTATGCACTTGTAAGTAATTCTGTGACAATTAATGGCTAGAAATCCTTAGGCAGTACAGATAAGCATTTGAAGACGCTAGAAGCAAAAGGACCAGGAAGACTTTCTGTTTGTGAGCATGCTAGTCTAGCACTTAATCAGCAAAGCTTCCTCACTCTGTTAAGGACAACATGCAACTCTGTTGGAGATTAACATTGTACTAAGAATTAGAGTATGAGCAAACTAAGGCTTCTGGCCACTCTAGCACCCTTGCTTACTACCAGTCCAAATCCCCAGTTTTTTGTCATTCTAGTTTCATAGAGATAATCAAACTCATGGAAAGGATAATTACAAACCTTGAATCACTCTGAAAACAACACTATCACATTCTGTCATGGGACCATAGGATGAAGATTAGTTTCTCTACCCATAGCTCAGAAATAATTATCTTATTTTTATGAAATGAAAAGAAGAAAGGAAACTAAAAAATATCTCAAGAAAAGAGGTCTCTTGACCAAGTCTGAATGAAAGGGAACCTCTTGAATAGAGTACCTTTTTCCATTTATAGTCTTTCTCCAAGTATGCTTCAGATGATCATGGCTATTAGAAAGATGTAATTGTTGTAGCAGCACTGAGCCTACCCTTAAGAGATGGCATTACATTGCTGAAGTAGGAGTAATAGATTTCCAAGGGTCTAGGCAGACAAAAACTGTGGTCAATTGAGATTCTGAGAGAGAAAGAAAATTATGAGTGTGATATATGAGATAAATGAGAAACAAGGTGTACTAGGTGGCTACATCTTGGGGGAAACAGAAATAAGGATGTGAGCATGGGATGAGTAAAGCTGTATACTAACCTATGGCACTGTGCTCAATTGATACGATTGATTGTTTTGCATAAGATTTCTATTGTATAATCAGTATGGCCAGTTTATAGGTGGTGTTGCCTGTATTCTAAAGAGATGTCTTCTACACAATTAAAAGCAAAATGAATTGACTGGCAAAAGACTTACCAAAAAGTTAATTGAATGAATAAATCAATAAACTATCAGCCACATTTGTATTATCTCATATTTGCAAAAACAATACCAAAACACAAACGAAATACTGGTACTGCCACAAAATGGAATAATTTGAGATGCTACATAAACATACTTATGTGTCTATAATTTGTATCTTCCATCCATTCTCTACAATATACTGAGACTTGAGTCAATCATTTGTAAGATCTTTATGGCATCACTGATCTGAGGAAAGTTTTTAAATAAATTTAGATTCAATCTCCATCTTTTACATAACAAAAATGCATAAGATCATCTCTAACAGGATTACCTTTTCTAACGGTCCACTATTCCTTTCAAATGATAACAAATGATTTATATCCTAGCCCTGCTTGACTTTGACTTCCTTTAGGAAACTGACTGACAAGACCAAATTAACTTTTCCATGACATCTATGTGTCATAGAAATTGGTCACTATCAATTGAAGTCACAGGTGGATACCTATTTGTTCCTACTCTATTCACCTTTGAAATTATTATTTTAAAAACCTCTTGATATTGGGAACAAGGTAACAGCCTACTCTTTAGTCTTGATTAGGGCTGTCACACACGGTTGTACACTATTTGCTCTGCACAAAAATTCTTGGCTAAGGGGACTAAAGAAGAAAAATGCCAACTACCTTCTTCTTGTCAATCCGTATGCCATAGTCAAAACTTACTTATGCAGAGGGAGCAACTTATTTCTAATTGTACAAGGGATATGTTGATTTCACTTTTTCATACTTATACATTTGACATGACTTCAGTGAGCAATAAACTTTCCCTACGTTAAGTAAAACTTTTGAGTCATACGTTCTAACTCAAGCCGTATTTGTGGTACTCATTTGAAAGTTGATTCTGACACTGAGAAGAATCCTAAGGCAACATCACCAGAAAAATAAATGTTTCTATTGATATTGTCCTTTTAACTACAGATATCTTCCATAAACTGATTGAATTTTATATGTTTTTAATATATTTTTGTGTTTTCGTTTGTATGAATATGAATTTTTAGTATGCATATATTCATATGTATTATAAAGTATAATATGTATTTATCCAATAATGGTTGATAGGATAGTAAAGAGAATAGTACTGAGGTGGGGTCTAGTGAATTTTCTTATGCTACCATATCAACTGCACAATTTCATCACTGTATAAGTAAAGATTATCCAAATTCCAATGTACTTTCCATAATCGTCATCCTCCTGATTTTGAGAAAAGAGGTACTTATTAAGCCCTTAACAACTTGCTTGCAAGATAAAGTGGGAAAGTCTTCTTATAGCATGACTTCCTTGTAAGAAGCTTTCAATCCAGTCAAAGTAAATAAAATCATACAAGAGTAAAAAACAAACAAACAAAAAACCTATAAAAGCCATCAATTGTGGTACTGTTCAAGTTCTCTTTTTATAGAAAATGAAACTTGGCTGAGAGTTTGGTCACTTAACTTGTTTGAAATCACACTGATATTTGTGGTAGAGAAAATTAATTTTAACTGCACCGGACTTCCTCTGAGAGCCTGTTCTGTGTCAATCTGGTGTAATGAATGAGAGTATGAACTTCCAAATGCTTAGGTCTCAATCTCGGCTGGGCTACCTTCTGGGCTTTGAAATTATTAAAGTACTACCTTCTGGGCTTTGAAATTATTAAAGATTAAATTAAATGAGCAATTAAACTAACTTCTCTGAGCAATTAAACTTGCTTCTCTGTGCTGCTGTTTTAGCTTCTGTAAACTGGGGAAAATAACAGTACCAACTTCCTTTCTATATGGATACAGTGAGTTAAAATTTCTGAAGTGCTTAGACCAAGGCTTGCCATATAACACTAATAGGAAACAAACGCATCTGATGATGTGATGATGGTGATGATGATGATTCTTTCAATGGCTTTGAAACAATGGAGTCATTTTTTACAGTTGGATATTTGAATATTCCCCAAAACACTGTAGTTGAATGTCTCAAAATAAGCTAATCAAGAGAAACTACAAATGGTCATGAACTGTGCTAATTTGATGAATCCCAAAGTTAATAAAGAAATTCAAGCAGTGTCTTTTAATAAATGAGTTATAAAACCATCAACAGAACATTTCTAATGGTATCTATCTGAACATTTAAACTAAAACCAGTCTTTGAGACTTATAGAAACCATTAAAGATCCTACCCATATACACCAGAGAAAGATATCAGCTGAGAAATTAGTATTTGCAAAGAACTACAATTGCACTTGTCTTCAGAATTTGATTTCACTTAAAGTAAGATAAAGTATTATGAAATTGCAACAATTGTAATAATAGTGAAACTGAAGCTTTGCTTGATAGATGTTTTCAATTTATGGCCTTTGGTATACAGCTTTCTTTAGCCCTTTGCTCTAGTTTGCAAATTTTTAGTGGTCCTGATGGTTAAAACATGAAGTAATTTATTTAAAAGTACGTATAATCCACAAATTTGATAAATATAATAATTTTTGATTGTTCTGAGCTACTATTTTGCAGAATATTATTACGATACACTAAACATACTTCATTGACCATGTTGTTTGGCTCAAAAAGCAAAAAGGACAAGAACTATTAATTATGATTATTTTAGTTGATAGTATCTTAAAATATCTCAAAAAAATGTTGGCAGCAACGTCATGGAAAAGTGAGTAGCTATGCTATGGCAAAGGTAACTAATCCTATTTTCGCAAACTACATTACTTTTGGTGAGGTTTTTTTTATTGCATTTATAGATTTATTTTCTTTCCACATTGTAAAGAAATTTGAATGTGTTTACAATGTCATAAAATGTACGTGATAGTTTCCTTAATGTAGGTTTTGACAACATAATTTTATTTGGGATGTTGTCACCTTTTTAATGACACTGTACTTGTTTTATTCCTTCAATAAGCTCCCCTTTGTAAGTTCTTCTGGCTGCATACCTAGAGTCTCTTAAATGGTGGCAGTGTCAACATTTCCCCATCAAGTATTTCTACTGTAACTCAATTCCTGTGCAATTATAATTTTACTTCCAACATTATTACTTTATCAGTATACTTTCACCTTTGTCTGCCAGATCCATGTTTTGATTATCAATTTTTGTGAAATGTCATGTCGGTTTATGTGAGTTTATCACTGGAGACAAGAAGGCAACAACACTACATACTTTGCCATCTGTGTGGGAACCAAATAACAGGCACAATGACCAATCACTGACAGACTTTAAAAGAAGTGACATCAATGGTCACTGATTATGCTGTGCATATGCTACTTATGTAGTTATTTGTATGGGTTGAAGAACTGGCAGCAGAAATTATATTTTATTCAATTAATAACAGTTGATAATTACTGGTAACTGAAATTTAAACTGTGTTGTTGGAGGACTGGCACCATTTAGCTAAGCCACGGTACTTGAAATCTGTGCATATCAGGGCCATGCTAAGTGAGGACTGCCTGCATTGCGTGGTTTTCAGCATCCAGATACTTCACATACTGGTTAGGTTTATAACAAATCATTGCTTGTTTTGTTTTTATAGCTATTATAAATGGCAGTCTTAATATTTTTCAATTGATTATTGGTAGTATTTAGAAATACAATTGCTTATTACTTTCTTGATTTTGACCTGACATCTTGTTATTATCACTTACTAGTTCTAGTCACTTATCCTTTTGTTATTGTTGCTAAATTCTTTGGTATTTTTCTACTTGGAAAATTATTTTTCCTGAAAAAGAAGATATTTTATTTGTTTTTCTCCAACCTGTATGCTTTTATTTTTATTGCCTTATTGTATTGGTTAAAATTCCCAGTGTAACATTGAATAAACAACCTTGCCTTGTGTCTAATCTTATAGGAAATCATACTATTAAGAAGAATATTAATTATTGAATACAATACTACTTATAGCTTTTTGTAGATGCTCATGGTTAGGCTAAAAAATTCCTTTCTATTCAGAATTTTCTGTGGGTTTTGAATCATGAATGAATACTCAATTTTGCCAAAAACTTTTTCTGTATATACTGAGATGATCATATGGTTTTTCTTCTTAGTCTCTTGACATCATGAATTACACTGATTAGGCCAAGCGTAGTGATTCACACCTGTAATTCCAGCACTTTGGGAGGCTGAGGTGGGGAGATCACCTGAGGTCAGGAGTTTGAGACAAGCCTAGACAACATGGCAAAACCCTGTCTCTACTAAAAATACAAAAAAAAAAAAAAAAAAAAAATGAGCCAGACCTGGTGGCAGGTGCCTGTAATCCCAGCTACATGGGAGGCTGAGGCAGGAGAATCGCTTGAACCTGGGAAGTGGAGGCTGCAGTGAACCGTGATCACACCATTGTACTCCAGCCTGGATGACAAGAGTGAAACTCCATCTCAAAAATAATAATAATTGCACTGATTGACTTTCTAATGTTGAACTTAAGCAGCCTTTCGTTTCTAGTATCAACTCAATTTTTTCATGCTATCTTATCATTTTTTATATGTCTTTGCATTTGATTTGCTAATATTTTAAAGCATTTTAAATAAACATTTATGATGAAATGGTTTATAGTTTTCATTTTTGGTGACATTTTGGTATACTTTGGAATTTTAGTAATAGGGCCTCAAAAATGCGGTGAAAAATGTTTTCTGCTCTTCCATTTTCTGCAAAAGTTTGTGAATAACTTCTATTTCTTCTTTGAGTGTTGGAAAGAGTACACCAGTCGGATGGCTACACCCGGAATCTGTTTTCTTTTGTTATAATAATTATTGTTGGAAGGATTTTCATTGCAAATTCGTTTTAAAATAAATGCAGAAATTTCGAGGTTTGCCTCAATTTCCTTGCAATTGAATAGTTGCAGCTGAGAATAATATGGCAGACAAAGTCAAAAATATTTACAATGAGCTTTTCAAGTCTGTGTCATTCAAGCAATTAATTCATTTCATCTAAATTTTCAAATTTATAAGCAAAAATTGCAATATTTCTTATTATTCTTGTTGTGTTTGGGTTTGTAGTTATGTTCCCTGTTTCATTTGTGTATTTTTATTTTGTATCTTCTTTCCTATTTTTATTGGTCAGTCTACTAAAGGTTTGTCAATTATTTTATTTCTTTTTCTTTTTTTTTTTTTTTTGAGGTGGAGTCTCACTGTGTCGCTCAGGCTGGAGTGCAGTGGCACCATCTCAGCTCACTGCAAACTCTGATTCCTGGATTCACGCCATTCTCCTGCCTCAACCTCCCAAGTAGCTGGGACTACAAGTGCCCACCACCACATCCGGCTAATTTTTATTTATTTTTTTTTTATTTTTTATATATATATTTTAGTAGAGACGGGGTTTCACCATGTTAGCCAGAATGGTCTTGATCACCTGAACTCGTGATCTGCCTGCCTTGGTCTCCCAAAGTGCTGGGATTACAGGCGTGAGCCACCGTGCCTGGTACAATATTTTTATTTCTTTAAAGAAATAGCTTTTGGTTATTTTGATATTGTTTTCTCATCCTCAATGTTATTAATGTTATTCCATTATTGATATTATACCTTCCTTCTGTTTTTAGTTTTAATTTGCTCATTTTCATGTGGAATTTTAGGCAAAAGAAAGTTAATATAATTTATACATATGTGTATTCCTATGTTGTTGGGTAGAACATTTTATAAATACCTACCTGGTTAGTTTTGCTGAGGGTAGTCCAATTCTTCTCTATCAACACTTATTTTCTGTCTACTTACTTTATTTATTGCTGAGAAAGAAATATTCAAGTCTCCAATTATGACTGTAAGTTCATCTATTTACTCTTTTAGTTCTATTAGCTTTTGCTTCATGTATTTTGAAAATCTGTTTTTAGGTGCATACATATTTAGTATGTTATGCCTATTTGGTACATAGACATTAAATTATTATGATCTCTTTATCTTCAAAAATATATTCGTTGTTTACAGTCTACACTGTGTGATATTAGTATAGCCATTCCTACATCTGATTACTTTTTTTTTTGTCCTGTAAACTTAATTCTTGCATGTTTATTTATTTATTTATTTTTTATTTTACTTTAAGTTCTAGTGTGTGATATTCCTCTTCCTGTGTCCAGGTGTTCTCATTGTTCAATTCCCACCTATGAGTGAGAACATATGGTGTTTGGTTTTTTTGTCCTTGCTATACTTTGCTGAGAATGATGGTTTCCAGCTTCATCCATGTCCCTGCAAAGGACATGAACTCATCCTTTTTTATGGCTGCATAGTATTCCATGGTGTATATGTGCCACATTTTCCTAATTCAGTCTATCATTGATGGACACTGGAGTTGGTTCCAGTCTTTGCTATTGTGAATAGTGCCGCAATAAACATACATGTGCATGTGTCTTTATAGCAGCATGATTTATATTCCTTTGGGTATACACCCAGTAATGGGATGGCTGGGTCAAATGGTATTTCTAGTTCTAGATTCTTGAGGAATTGCCACACTCTCTTTCACAATGGTTGAACTAGTTTACAATCCCACCAACAGTGTAAAATTTTTCCTATATCTCCACATCCTCTCCAACACCTGTTGTTTCCTGACTTATAATGATCACCATTCTAACTGGTGTGAGATGATATCTCATTGTGGTTTTTATTTGCATTTCTCTGATGGCCAGTGATGATGAGCATTTTTTTCACGTGTCTGTTGGCTGCAAAAATATCTTCATTTGAGAAATGTATGTTCATATCCTTCACCCACTTTTCAATGGGGTTGTTTGTTTTTTTCTTGTAAGTTTGTCTATGTTCTTTGTAGACTCTGGATATTAGCCCTTTGTCAGATGAGAAGATTGCAAAAATGTTCTCCCATTCTGTAGGTTGCCTGTTCACTCTGCTGGTAGTTTATTTTGTTGTGCAGAAGCTCTTTAGTTTAATTAGATCCCATTTGTCAATTCTGGCTTTTGTTGCCATTGCTTTTGGTGTTTTAGACATGAAGTCCTTGCCCATGCCTATGTCCTGAATGGTATTGCCTAGATTTCCTTCTAGGGTTTTTCTGGTTTTAGGTCTAAAATTTAAGTCTTTAATCCATGTTGAATTTATTTTTGTATAAGGTGTAAGGAAGGGATCCAGGTTCAGCTTTCTACATTTGGTTAGCCAATTTTCCCAGCACCATTCATTAAATAGGGAATCCTTTCTCTATTTCATGTTTTTGTCAGTTTTGTCGAAGATCAGATGGTTGTAGATGTGTGGTATTATTTCTGAGGGCTCTGTTCTGTTCCATTGGTGTATATCTCTGTTGTGGTACCAGTACCAAGCTGTTTTGGTTACTGTAGCCTCACAGTGTAGTTTGAAATCAGGTAGCATGATGCCTCCAGCTTTGTTTTTTTGGCTTAGGATTTTCTTGGCAATGCAGGCTCTTTTTTGGTTCCATATGAGCTTTAAAGTAGTTTTTTCTGATTCTGTGAAGAAAGTCATTGGTAGCTTGATGGGGATAGCATTGAATCTATAAATTTCCTAGGGAAGTATGGCCATTTTCACGATATTGATTCTTCCTATGCATGAGCATGGAATGTTCTTCCATTTATTTTTATCCTCTTTTATTTCGTTGAGCAGTGGTTTGTAGTTCTCCTTGAAGAGGTCCTTCACATCCCTTATAAGTTGGATTCCTAGGTATTTTATTCTCTTTGAAGCAATTGTGAATGGGAGTTCACTCATGATTTGGCCCTCTGTTTGTCTGTTATTGGTGTACAGGAATGCTTGTGATTTTTGCACATTGATTTTGTATCCTGAGACTGCTGAAGTTGCTTATCAGCTTAAGGAGATTTGGGGCTGAAACGATGGGGTTTTCTAAATATACAATCATGTCATCTGAAAATAGGGCTAATTTGGCTTTCTCTTTTCCTAATTGAATACCCTCTATTTCTTTCTCCTGCCTGATTTCCCTGGCCAGAATTTCGAACATTATGTTTAATAGGAGTGGTGAGAAACGGTATCTCTGTCTTGTGCCAGTTTTCAAAGGGAATGCTTCCAGTTTTTTTGTGTGTGTTTTTTTTTATTCCATTCAGTATGATATTGGCTGTGGGTTTGGCATAAATAGCTCTTATTATTTTGAGAAACGTCCCATCAATACCTAGTTTATTGAGAGTTTTTAGCATGAAGGGCTGTTGAATTTTGTCAAAGGCCTTTTCTGCATCTATTGAGATAATCATGCGGTTTTTGCCTTTGGTTCTGTTTATATACTGGATTAGTTTTATTGATTTGTGTGTGTTGAACCAGACTTGCATCCCAGGGATGAAGACAACTTGATCGTGGTGGATAAGTTTTTTAATGTGCTGCTGGATTTGGTTAGTCAGTATTTTAATGAGGATTTTTGCATCCATGTTCATCAGGGATATTGGTCTAAAATTCTCTTTTTTTGTGTGTCTCTGCCAGGCTTTGGTATCAGGATGATGTTGGCCTCATAAAATGAGTTAGGGAGGATTCCCTCTTTTTCTGTTTATTGGAATAGTTTCAGAAGGAATCAGCTCCTACTTGTACTGCTGATAGAATTTGACTGTGAATCCGTCTGGTCTTGGACTTTTTTGGTTGGTAAGCTATTAATTATTGCCTCAATTTCATAGCCTGTTATTGGTCTATTCAGGGGTTCAACTTCTTTCGGGATTAGTCTTGGGAGGGTGTATGTGTCCAGTAATTTATCCCTTTCTTCTATATTTTCTACTTTATTTGCATAGAGGTGTTTATAGTATTCTCTGATGGTAGTTTGTATTTCTGTGGGGTCAGTGGTGATATCCCCTTTATCATTTTTTATTGTGTCTATTTGATTCTTCTCTCTTTTCTTGTTTATTAATCTTGCTAGTGGTCTATCCATTTTGTTGATCTTTTCAAAAAACCGGTTCCTGGATTCATTGAATTTTTGAAGGATTTTTTTGTGTGTGTGTCTCTATCTCCTTCCATTCTGCTCTGATCTTAGTTATTTCTTGCCTTCTGCTAGTTTTTGAATGTGTTTGCTTCTGCTTCTCTAGTTCTTTTAATTGTGATGTAAAGGTGTCAATTTTAGATCTTTGCTGCTTTCTCTTGTGGGCATTTCGTGCTATAAATTTCCCTCTACACACTGCTTTAAGTGTGTCTGAGATTCTGGTACATTGTGTCTTTGTTCTCATTGGTTTCAAAGAACATCTTTATTTCTGCCTTCATTTCTTTCTTTACCCAGTAGTCATTCAGGAGCAGATTGTTCAGTTTCCATGTAGTTGAGTGGTTTTGAGTGAGTTTCTTAATCCTGAGTTCTAGTTTGATTGTACTGTGGTCTGAGAGACAGTTTGTTATAATTTCTGTTCTTTTACATTTGCTTAGGAGTGCTTTACTTCCAACTATGTGGTCAATTTTAGAATAAGTGTGATGTGGTGCTGAGAAGAATGTATATTCTGTTGAATTGGGGTGGAGCATTCTCTAGATGTCTATTAGGTCCACTTGGTACAGAGCTGAGTTCAATTCTTGGATATCCTTGTTAACTTTCTTTTTTGTTGATCTTTCTAATGTTGAGAGTGGGGTGTTAAAATTCTCCTATTATTATTGTGTGGGAGTCTACATCTCTTTGTAAGTCCCTAAGGACTTGCTTTATGAATCTGAGTACTCCTATATTGGCTGCATATATATTTAGGATAGTTCTTCTTGTTGAATTGATCCCTTTACCATGATGTAATGGCCTTCTTAGTCTCTTTTCATGCTTGTTGGTTTAAAGTCTGTTTTATCAGAGACTAGGATTGCAAACCCTGCCTTTTCTTTCCATTTGCTTGGTAGATCTTCCTCCTTCCCTTTATTTTGAGCCCATGTGTGTCTCTGCAAATGAGATGGGTCTCCTGAATACAGCACACTGATGGGTCTTGACTCTTTATCCAATTTGCCAGTCTGTGTCTTTTAATTGGAGCATTTAGCCCAATTACATTTAAGGTTAATTTTGTTATGTGTGAATCTGATCCTGACATTATGATGTTAGCTGGTTATTTTACCCATTAGTTGATGCAGTTTCTTTCTAGCATTGATGGTCTTTACAATTTGGCATGTTTTTTTGCAGTGGATGGTACCAGCTGTTCCTTTCCATGTTTAGTGCTTCCTTCAGGATCTCTTGTAGGCCAGACCTGGTGGTGACAAAATCTCTCAACATTTGCTTGTCTGTAAAGGATTTTATTTCTCCTTCACTTATGAAGCTTATATTGGCTGGATATGAATTTCTGGGTTGAAAATTCTTTTCTTTAAGAATGTTGAGTATTGGTCCCACTCTCTTCTGGCTTCTAGAGTTTCTGCCGAGAGATCTGCTGTTAGTCTGACTGGCTTCCCTTTGTGGGTAACCCGACCTTTCTCTCTGCCTCCCTTAACATTTTTTCCTTCATTTCAACTTTGGTGAATCTGATAATTATGTGTGTTGGAGTTGCTCTTCTGGGAGTATCTTTGTGGCATTCTCTGTATTTCCTGCATTTGAATGTTGGCCTGCCTTGCTAGGTTGGGGAAGTTCTCGTGGATAATATCCTGCAGAATGTTTTCCAGCTTGGTTCCATTCTCCCTGTCACCTTCAGGTACACCAATCAGACATAGATTTGGTCTTTTCACATAGTCCCATATTTCTTGGAAGCTTTGTTCATTGTTCATTTCTTTTTACTCTTTTTTCTCTAAACTTCTCTTCTCACTTCATTTCCTTCATTGCATCTTCAATCACTGATACCTTTTCTTCCCGTTGTTCGAATCAGTTACTGAAGCTTGTGCATTCGTTATGTAGTTTTCGTTCCATGGTTTTCATTTCCATCAGGTAATTTAAGGACTTCTCTACACTGTTTGTTCTAGTTAGCCATTCGTCTAATCTTTTTTCAAGGTTTTCAGCTTCTTTGCGATGGCTTCAAACTTCCTCCTTTAGCTTGGAGAAGTTTAATCATCTGAAGCCTTCTTCTCTCAACTCGTCAAAGTCATTCTCCATCCTGCTTTGTTCTGTTGCTGGTGAGGAGCTGCATTCCTTTGTAGGGAGAGAGGCGATCTGATTTTTAGAATTTCCAGCTTTTCTTCTCTGTTTTTTCCCCATCTTTGTGGTTTTATCTACCTTTGGTCTTTGATGATGGCGACATACAGGTGGGGTTTTGCTGTGGATATCCTTTCTGTTTGTTAGTTTTCCTTCTAACAGTCAGGACCCTCAGATGCAGGTCTGTTGGAGTTTGCTGGAGGTCCACTCCAGATCCTGTTTGCCTGGGTGTCAGCAGCAGAGGCTGCAGAAGAGTGAATATTGCTGAGCAGAAAATGTTGTTGCCTGATCGTTCCTCTGGAAGCTTCATCTCAGAGGGGTACCTGGCCGTGTGAGGTGTCAGTCTGCCCCTAGTGGGGGATGTCTCCCAGTTAGGCTACTCGGGGGTCAGGAACCCACTTGAGGAGGCAGTCTGTCCATTCTCAGATCTCAAACTCCATGCTGGGAGAACCACTATTGTCTTCAAAGCTGTCATTCAGGGACATTTAAGTCTGCAGAGGTTTCTGCTGCCTTTTGTTTGGCTATGCCCTGTCCCCATAGGTGGAGTCTACAGAGGCAGTGAGGCCTCCTTGAGCTGTGGTGGGCTCCACCCAGTTCGAGCTCCCTAGCAGTTTTGTTTACCTACTCAAGTCTCAGCAATGGCAGATGCCCCTCCCCCAGCCTCGCTGCCATCTTGCAATTCAATCTCAGACTGCTGTGCTAGCAATAAGCGAGGCTCTGTGGGTGTGGGACCCTCCAAGCCAGGTGTGGGATATAATCTCTTGGTGTGCTGTTTGCTAAGACCATTGGAAAAGCACAGTGTTAGGGTGGGAGTTACCCGATTTTACACTTGCTATTTGTAACAGCTTCTCTTGGCTAAGAAAGGGAATTTCTTGACCCTTTGCACTTCCTGGGTGAGATGATGCCTCACCTTGCTTCGGCTCATGCTCAGTTGGCTGCATCCACTGTCCTGCCCTCACTGTCCACTAAGCCTCAGTGAGATGAATCCAGTACATCTGTTGGAAATGCACAAATCACCCATCTTATGTGTCACTCATGCTGGGAGCTGTAGACTGGAGCTGTTCCTATTCGACCATCTTCTACTTCTGATTATTATTTGCAATTATTCATCCTTTAATCTATCTACTTCTTTACATCAATTGTGAGTTTCTTGTAGAAAGCATAATTGTGTCTTGTGTTTTTATTTTTATTTTTATTTTTATTATACTTTAAGTTCTAGGGTACATGTGCATAATGTGCAGGTTTGTTACATATGTATACATGTGCCATGTAGGTGTGCTGCACCCATCAACTCGTCAGCTCCCATCAATTCATCATTTATATCAGGTATAACTCCCCAATGCAATCCCTCCCCCCTCCCCCCTCCCCATGATAGGCCCCATTGTGTGATGTTCCCCTTCCCGAGTCCAAGTGAGCTTGTTGTTCAGTTCCCACCTATGAGTGAGAACATGCGGTGTTTGGTTTTCTCTTCTTGTGATAGTTTGCTAAGAATGATGGTTTCCAGCTGCATCCATGTCCCTACAAAGGACGCAAACTCATCCTTTTTTATGGCTGCATAGTATTCCATGGTGTATATGTGCCACATTTTCTTAATCCAGTCTGTCACTGATGGACATTTGGGTTGATTCCAAGTCTTTGCTATTGTGAATAGTGCCGCAATAAACATACGTGTGCATGTGTCTTTGTAGTAGCATAATTTATAATTTATACAATATGACAATATTTGTCTTTTAGTTGTGTGCTTAGACCTAAGACTGTCAGACTACAACCTGTGGCACAATTTACCCTGCTCCGGGGAATCCTTGTTACATCCATCTTCTTACATATTGTTTTTGGCTGCTGATGCACTACAATGACAGAATTGAGTAGTTGCAACTGAGACTAATATGGCCTACAAGCCAAGAATATTTATTATCATACTGCTTCCAGAAAAAAGGTTGCCAACCTGTGGTTTACAGTCAATGAATAATTAATGTTTATAATTGATATAATTGTCAGTCCTATTTTCTAGGTCTTGGTTTTATTACTCAGATGTCCAAACTATCTATGGGAGGTTATAACACTTATCTCTAATGAATATAGCTGCCTTTGCACGTATACACATTCATGGGTCAGGACAGAAATTTGGAATAGGCCTGAATTGATCAGTTTTCCTTTTGTTTATTTTCACACTCTCCTCCAAAATTCATCGGTTTTTGTTTACTTGTTAGAGCCCTCAGATATTTGTTATATATATAATATATATATATATATATATATATATATATATTTTTCCCCCAGAGTTTTCCATTATCATTATCAGGAAAGATGGGCTGAGATGTGCTTATTCTATCTTGTCTGAAACAAGACATCAGATGGAGGAAATTTCTGATATCTACAGAGCAGCTGTTTTTAATGATTCAATAGCACAGCTTGGAGAGAAGAGTATGAAATAATAATAACAATAATAATGATAACTAGCATACTGAGAACTTACTATGTACCAGGCACATTTTATTTTCATCATAATCTATTTCTAATATTTATACTGTGATTTTAATTCACAGCAGAAGAGCCTGAGACTTAGAGAGAACTAATGTACTGAAGTATACACTAGGAGGTAAAGATCGAGATGTGACTGAAATACAGGCCTATCACATTTAGAACCTGTTTAGCCTTCACACTGGCTAGTCACTTTCTTCTTCTACCCCTCAAACTATTCTGAGTTAGCATAAGAAAGAAGCTGTGGATAGAATATAGATTTAAATTGAAGCCTGTATTTTAATTTTGGCATATATTAAACAAATTGTTCAGTTTTCTGAGTTCTATGCATCAATCTATAAAGTAGAGAGAAACCTTATTGGGGTTTTATGAGAAACAGAGAATATATATGTAAAGCATCTGTTTCTATTCAAGGAAAATAATCTTTATGTAATAAGTTCTACATATTGTTATTTTTATACAGGAAATGTGAATATAAATTATAGTACATAGAGATGGCTCAGATATAACTACTGTTGCTGATGGTATCTGAGTTTTTTTTTATTTTTTATTTTTTTGAGGTGGATCTCACACTGTCACCCAGGCTGGAGTGCAGTGGTGCATCTCGACTCATTGCAAACTCTGCCTATCAGGTTCAAGTGATTCTCCTGCATCAGCCTCCCAAGTAGCTGGGACTACAGGCATGCACCACCACACCCAGCTAATTTTTGTATCTTTAGTGGAGACGGGGTTTCACCATATTGGCCAGGATGATCTCGATCTCCTGATCTAGTGATTTGCCCATCTCAGCCTCCCAAAGTGCTGGGATTACAGGCATGGGCCACTGCACCTGCCTGGTATCTGAGTTAAATTTAAACATTTTTCGTATAGTCAGTATTTAGTCTAAGAAGAGGCAAAAATATGCCTTTCAATTATAGTTATTATCCTAAATGTGGTATGTAATTTTGATGTTAATATATAACTATTGAAGAGATTGTATCATCATTGCACTAATATTGGTGCAAAGGTGATTTAGAAATAGTGTTTTGGAAACTGAAAAGGAAATAAAATAAAAATAAGAACTGTGATTTTGGCTACACTAATAAATAACATAATATTATATAACCATTTGCAACTTACTGATATTCCTAACTATTGATGAAAAGAGTCAAATTCTGTGAAATAGTTTGGGAGACTTATTCTGAGCCAAATATGAGTGACCATGGCCTGTGACACAGTCCTCAGAAGGTCCCGAGAACATGTGCCCAAGGTGGTCAGGGTACAGCTTGGCTTTATATATTTTTAGGGAGGCATGAGATATCGATCAAATACATTTAAGAAATTCATTGGTTTGGTTCAGAAAGGCGGGACAACTCAAAGCCAGGGCAGGGGGTTTCCCAGCTATAGGTAAATTTAAATATTTTCTAGTTGACCATTTGTTGCAGGAAGTCAGGGATCCCGAACAGAGGGACCGGCTGGAGTCGTGTCAAAAGAACATAAATTGTGAATATTTCATGGACATTTATCAGTTCCCAAAATTAATACTTTTATAATTTCTTATGCCTATCTTCACTGCAATCTCTGAACATAAATTGTGAAGATTTCATGGACATTTATCACTTCCCTAATAATACTCTTATAATTTCTTATGTCTATCTTTACTTCAATCTCTTAATCCCGTTACATCACCTCAGGACCACTATTGTACGAATTGATTGTAAGACGTGTATTTGGAGGAGGTTCCAAGTTGGCTGAATAGGAACAGCTCCAGTCTGCAGCTCCCAGTGTGAGCGAAGCAGAAGACGGGTGATTTTTGCATTTCCAACTGAGGTACCGGGTTCATCTCATGGGGCTTTGTCAGACAGTGGTTGCAGCCCACAGAGCAGGGCTCGGCATGGCCTCACCAGGGAACCACATGGGGTTGGGGAATTCCCTTTCCTAGCAAAGGGAAGCCATGACAGACAGCACCTGGAAAATTGGGATACTCTCACCCTAACACTGCGCTTTTCCAACGGACTCAGCCAATGGCGCGCCAGGAGATTGTATCCCACGCCTGGCTGGGAGGGTCCCACGCCCTCGCTCACAGCTGACACAGCAGTCTGAGATCGAATTGCAAGGCTGCTCCCCTTTTAAAATCCCTGATAAAAACAGGTTTTGCAACTCAGGGGACATCACGGACTTACCAATATGTGATGTTACCCTAGAGTCCCAGCTGTAAAATTCCTCTCTTTGTACTCTTTCTATTTCTCAGACCGGCCGATACTTAGGGAAAATAGAAACAACCTATGTTAAAATATTGGGGGCTGGTTCCCCCGATAACCATTGGTTGAGTTTATCTGAAGACCTGGAATCAATAGAAAAGAAACGTTTAGGTTAAGATAAAGGATTGTGGAGACCAAGTTTTACTGAGTGGAGGAAACTCAGATAGCAGAGCAGGTTGTAAAATGTTTCCTATGGGTCTTAAAAGAGTGCCTGGCTCTTAGTCAATTATCTTCTGGATCTGGAAAGGAAGGAAGGAAAACAAATGGGAAAGGGGATTTTCTACAGAATGTGGATTTTTCCCACAAGTGACTTTGCAGGGCAATTTCAAGATACGGAAGAGAAACATGGTTTGGAGTAAAACATTTTGAATTTCTTCCTCATTATGCCAGAGTCAGATTGGAATGTAAACCATGATATACAGGGTTAACTAAAATTCATCTGATGAGAATTTATGATTTGTCAGGCATCACTCCCCAGACCCCTTAGATAGAAATTTGTACGAGATAAACAGAAAATCAGAGTTTAGTCCTCATAACTACTTCTCTTATTAGGAATTTCCTATGTTTGCTGTGAGTAATAATATCTACTCAGAAATCTACTGAGTTTTAAAGTTTTATTAAAGAGAATGACCAAGCTGTAAAAGATTCCTGTCACTAGAAGCTGAGTCACTAATTAAACATAATGAGGCAAATTTCTGAAGTGGGATTATATTTTTATTATAGTCAGCTACACTCAGAGTAAATAAGAAGCTGAGTGTGGAGGTGGGAAATGAGTATAAATGTCTTTGTATTAAGCAGGTAGAATTACATTACCATTACTTAAGAATTGAATTAAAAATACAACGAGATCACTGACAGCATCTGATAGATTTACAAAACTTATAACCAGGGAAAAGAATAATGAAAGCAAAAAGGAAGGAAGTATTCTAGCTAAATTCAAAATTAGAGATAAGGCTTTAGGCAGAACTGAGCTGAGCTTCAGCTGCAGGTGAATTCTATACTGACCTTTACAAAGATCTGGAAAGGTCAAGTGATCTGGAAACCAGATCATTCTCCCGTGGCAGAAACTTCTTGAGACTTGCCTAGACTTGCCCTTAGCCATTTTAAGTAATAATGCCTACACTGACAAAGAAATATTTTGATTGGCAAAACTACTATACTCAAATGAGTATTGTTATCTTTTCAAAGTTTTATTTGCAACCCTGTACAATCTAGATTTTTCCTCAAAAGGACTTTTTTAAGAGACATCTTTTTGTACTGAAATGTAATCACAGAAAAGTCAGAAAATGACCCAGCTTGACTAATTTAGAAAAGATGAATAATGCCTAGGGATTTGCTGATATGAGAGAAAACTATGTATTAACCTGAATCAGAATAGGAATTGATTTACTTATTTAGTTTTTCCAACTTATTTATTGAGTGCACACAAAATGACAGAAGTGAGGCTGAGCACTGGGAAAATAATGATGAGCAAGGAAGGCCTAGACCCAGCCCTGATAAAGAATGCAGTCAAATGAAGCGGACGGAGAAATAATTATGTCTTAGTCCATTTTCTGTTGCTATAACAGAATACCTGAGACCAGGTAATTTATAAGAAACAGAGTTTTATTTCCTCCAGTTCTAAAGCTGAGAAGTCCAAGACTCAGGGGCCACATCTTTCTTTGTCATCCCATGATGGAAGGTGGAAGGGCAAGAAAGCCTACATGTGAGGGGGCTGGCAACGTGGCCAAACTGGAGTTTGTAACAAACCCATCCTTGAGATAAGTAATTCGCTTCTTCAGTAATGACATTAATCCATTCATGAGTGCAGAGCCTTTGGAGGACACATTCAAACTATACCAGTATATAAAGAAATACAATAGTTTCACTTTCTACGAAAAAGGTATAATGTTTTATGAGAGTGTTGACAGAGAAGCTACTTAGTCTGAGAGGTGAGACAAAACTTTTCTAAGTGATGATTGGGTTAAGATTGAACAAAAAGGAGGACTTAATTATGTGAAAAGGGCCAGTATGGACAAAGAAAACATCATTGCAGATTTACTGGTGTGGATTCTATCAGGAAACAGATGACACATTCAAAATATTTCAATGGAAAGTAATTTAAGGTAAGAACTATTTCTGAAGTGTGGGTAGGGTTAAAGGAATAAAAAAGTAAATAATGATGCACACAGGAAGGCAACAGTATGACACCCCTAAGATTGCAGCCAAGTCACAATTTTACCTTGACCTTCTTAGAGTTTTTTATTCTGGGCTTAAAAATTAAATAGACATAAGACAAACTAGTAGAAAAGCGTATGTATTAGTCTGTTCTCATGCTGCTATAAGGACATACTTGAAACTGGGTAATTTGTAAAGGAAAGAGGTTTAATTGGCTCACAGTTTAACAGGGCCGGAGAGGCCTCAGGAAACTTACAGTCTGGCTGAGGGGGAAGCAAACACGTCCTTCTTCACATGGTGGCAGTAAAAAGCAGACATAGCAAAGGGGTTGGGGGAGCCCCTTATAAAACCGTCAGATCTCATGAGAACTCACTGTCAGGAGAAGAACATGGAGGTAACTGCCCCATGATTCAGTTACCTCCCACCAGGTCTCTCCCACGACACGTGGGGATAATGGGAACTAAAGTTTAAGATGAGATTTGGGTGGAGACACAGTCAAACCATATCAAACATGTAAGACATACTAATAGAAAAGCATACAAATTTATCTAATATAAGTTTTTTGGGACATGTGAACCTTCATAAGGAAATGAAGACATGGGAAATGGCAAAACCTAACTGTTTATATTTGATTTAATAAAAAGAGGAAATTGTGGAAAAGTTACTAAAGTGTCTGGAGAGGCAGAAGGCAAATAAGATTTTAACCAGGTCTTTCTGTCTCAACTTCCTGTCCTTGATGGTAAGAATGTAACTTTTCTTCTGGTGTAGGGAGTACATCTTCCATATGGATTTTTATATCCTCCCTTCAAAAAGAAGGAGGAAGGGTTCAGTTTGCCCTTCTTGAATCTGCCTTTTTTTTTTTTTTTTTTGGATTTTTAGTAGAGACGGGGTTTCACCATGTTAACCAGGATGGTCTCCATCCCCTGACCTTGTGATCCACTGGCCTAAACCTCCTGAAGTGCTGGGATTATAGGCATAAGCCACCACGCCTGGCCGAATCTGTCTTTTTTTTTTTTTTTTTTTAAGAAGCTTTGGTTCAAACTAATCCTTATGCCAAAGTGGTATATTTTGGGGTAGCATATTCTACTATATTTTATTAATATTTTCAGCCCAGAGGAGGCAGGGTGATGATATCTCCCCAAACCAGTGACTGAAGCTGTGGAAGTGCCACCATACGGAAGCTATAATGGAAAACAGTCAGTCAAAACTGTGGCATCTTAGAGAAGAAGGTGTGAAGCCTCTCCTTGCATTTCTGCAATCTCTTGCTGGTAAGTGGGAGTGAAGGCAAAGAAAGAATAACCAGAACATCAGTCAAGTAGAACAGTATATGCAGAGAGGACCAAGAATGAAAGAATAAATTTTGATTTTGATTTTGGGGATGCATAAAACATGCTAAATGCCAAACCTTTCTTGATGTGAAGAGTACTAATAAGAAGTTTAAAAGGAGAAATATGAAACATATGACTCAAAGAGAGAGAGAGAGAGTAATCACCAGGTATTTCTAGAGTCAACATGGGCATTGAAAAGACTATAGAAACACTATGGGAGAAAGGGCTATGTGAAAATTTGGGAAAGCCCAGATTTGAAGCTCAAATATTTGGGGATTTCTTTCCAATGTGTATTGGTTTTAATCAGTAGTTTTTTCATTTACTATATAGTGGTACAAGACTGAAAACAGGATTAAAATGTGGAAGAGCTGTGCTTGCTTTTGAGAATGTTCAAAAGAGTAAAATTGACTCAAGGAACTATTATGCATGCATATTGAGGAAAGTAGAGAAATCTAGGAAAAGTTTTATTTAGGAGTGGTGAAAGAAGCAAATAGACCAAATCATAGAGGTTTATAGAAAATCATAGGAGGGTATGCAAGGGAAAAACTCCAAAATATAATAGAATCAGGTTCCTACCAAAAACCCCTAGATGCCCTGATTTTGTCATCCCAAAGCAGTAATTCATTCTCCAGTTAGAAGATTCACTGCACACAAGCATGTCTCATGTCTGTGCTTTATGGCTAGTAGCAATTTTATTGACCTCAGTGTCCAGAAATGCAGACCTGAAATAACACTGTCTGCAGGCACTGCACTGTCATATTTATGATATAAATGGCAAAATCTTGCTCATGATCCATTATTTGTGACTGCATCACTAGTCTTATCACTGACATTGAACAGAAGAAAAAAACAGTGATTGATGAGCAAGAAAGCATATTGAAGAAGCAAGATAAAACGTCGTAAGTTCAGTTCAGAAACAACTGAAAAGCTGACAAAGAGTTTTAAATAAGAAATCTTTGTCATAATAAGAGTTTAGATTTTTTATGTGGAATTTTTCTTAAAATTGAAGATATATGCAATACACTAAACAAAATTTAGTGTATATATATGTGTGTGTGTGTATACATATATAATCACATAATGACATGAAATTTTAGTTAGTTGTGGACTGCCTATATAACAGTGGTTTCATGGTTGTAGCTGACAGAAGAGCATAGCACAATTACTTTATTTTTAAAATAAATTTAGTGTAGCCTAAGTGTAAAGTGTTTATAGAGTCTACAACAGTGTACAGTAACATCCTAAGAATTCACATTCACTCACCAGTCACTAACTCATCCAAAGCAACTTCAAGTCCTGCAATATCTATTCATGATAAGTGCCTTATACAGGTGTACCATTTTTAGTCTTTTATACCACATTTTTATTGTACCTTTTCTATGTTTAGGTACACAAATACTTACTATTATGGTACAGTTGCCTACAGTATTCATACAGCCACATGCTGTATAGGCTTGTAGCCAAGGAGCAATTGGCTATACCATATGGCCTGGGTGTGTTGTAAGCTATACCACATAGGTATGTGTAATTACACTCTATGATGTTCTCACAAGATTGTCTAATAATCCGTTTCTTATAACATGTCCTCTTTGAGAGGCATGACTATACACAAACACATATATACACATATATATGTATATGAGCTAAATGTTATTTTTATAAGCACACAATATCTTGCTAACTCTCATGAAGCTGGTCTCTAGCTGAAAATATTTTCAAGTTATAGGTAGAATAATAATATATGCATGTTCTGATCTTAAAAAGTTATACTAAGTTGAGATATTTGAAAAAAGTTCAATGACTCTGGGTATTATGGAACAGGAAATACACAGAGAAGGAATGAAATAGATAAATTAAATGTAGATAAAAATTTTTGCAGAAAAAATTAAGTACTATTGTTTTATAAATTTGATGGGCTATGTATAGTGACAAATACACAATCTAACTCATAAAGTATAATAATTTCAAAAAGTCCTTTGGTTTAAATTTTAAAGGAATATATTAAAAGTTATATAGAGAAAAACTGAATAGGATTTTAGAATTTTTAACTCCCTTCCTTGGTTTGTTGCCAGGAAATTTGAAAGCTTATGTTTGTTATATACATAAAACTACCAAGGTTTAATATAAAAAGGGTAAAATTTGCTCTACAATAATAACAATCACAGAATAAATTTCAAGATTTAAAAATTTTCAGTTTCTTTTTAATTTATAACAAAGTTTAAATTTCCTTTTTTAAAAATGAAAAAAGAAACTGACTCAGATAATTCACATGGTACATATGAAATTCTTTGTAAATAAATAAGTAATCCAAGAACCAGGCTGATGATATACTCTGACATAGAAAATGCTAAAACAAAAGTATTATTGCATTGTGTTTTAAAAAGAAAGACAAAGCTCTTTGAAAGGCTCAAACTAAAACTAGTCCAAATTTAATTTGAGAATAGGCATAGGTAAAAAAGATTTTTCTTGGCCTGAGTTTTTTACAAACTGAGATCATGCTGTATATACCCAGTGAGTTTTGTTGTTGTTGTTGCTGCGCATTTTTAGGAAATTATGGAGATCAATTTGTTTAATGGCATGACATCTACTTACTGCTTTCACTGGTTTGAGGAATCAGTCCATCCGAACCACCTCAAATGCTTCATTTGCTTTGCACAACACTATCAGCATGAACAAGAGGATTATTGGTTGAATATCCTTCGGAAATACTCAGCTTCTTGGCAACTGCAAAGCATCCTCCTCCAGAAATTGCACTGTGCTCTTTAACATTCCAGCTGCAATGTTGCAGAAATCATACATTCTGTAAACCTCAGTTAGCCAGGTGTCTTCCCAACTACTCCTTATAAAGGAGTCTTGCCAACATAATAATAAAGTCTCATGATGCTGCAGCACTGTTTGTCTTTATCCTGTGGCTCCAGGCCTGCAGAGAAATGAGCTTTCTCAGGCTTAATTAGGCCAACATTTGGCAAGAAACACCTCAATATATAAAAACCTCTTCTCCAGAAATAGGCAATCAAATTCTCTCACCATACACTTTCTGGAACAATCCATCAGAATAAACTTCCAGTAAGGCTTATTATCTTTTAAGCTTCAATTTTTATCCAGAGTTTGCAAAAATCACCATGAGAATTTGAAAAAAAAAAATCAATTTCTTGTATTTCAGAATGAAAAATGTATTCTTTTGCTTTGGTGAATGAGGTAGTAATATCACAAATAGGTTTATCATAGAGTTGGCAAGGATTATAACACAGTAGGTGGTTATGGTTCTAGTCTGGCACTTTCTCCAGCAGCCCTTCTTCATCTTTCCTATTTGGTGAATAAATCGAAAAATAAAACCTTATGCTATTGAATTAGTTAGAGTCTTCCAGAGAAATAGAACCAGTAAGTTCAAAATCTGCTGCAGTATGGACTGGCAGGCAGAGACAAAAGACAATTGATGGTGCAGGTGAAGTTCGAATGCAGTCTGCTGGAGAATTCCCTCTGTCTTGGGGAGGTCAGTCTTCTAATTCTATTCCAGGCTTTAACTGATTGGATAAGACCCATCCACGTTATGAAGGACAATTTGATTGACCCAGATTTCACTGATTTAAGTGTTTATCTCATCCAAAAATATCCTCAAATTGGCACATAAAATTAACCATCACAAGCCCAGCCCTTGTCAACTTTGCACTCATATATTTCTTTAAACCATGTTTCCTTTCCCAATAAATACAATAACAAAGCTATACTTCCACCTGACATGATATAACTATGCTGTGCACAGCTGGAAACTCACTAAGTCTTTCCCCAGAACAAGATGCAACATCTTTGGCTGATGTCTACTATTCTCCTTGGTATCATGTAACTTAAATACTATAGTGCAAACTTAACAACACTTAAATACCATAAAGTCAATCTATCTTAAGTTATGTGATAAAGTGATGAGAGAGGGAAGAAAATAGAGATATACGATATACCTAAGTATGTATATACAGTTGACCCTTGAACAACATGAGTTTGAACTGCACTGGTCCACCTATATTTGGATTTTTTTCCCACTCCCGCCATCCAAGAAAGCAAGACCAACCTCTCCTGTTCTACCTCCTCAGCCTATTCAATGTGAAGATAATGAATAAAAAGACTTTTATGATGATCCACTTCCACTTAAAGAATGGTAAATATATTTTCTCTTCCTTACGACTTTCTTAATAATATTTTCTTTTCTCTAGCTGATTTATTGTAAGAATGCCATATGTAATACATGTAACATTCAAAATCTGTGTTAATCCTCTGTTTATGTTATCCATAAAGCTTCTGGCAAACAGTCACTACTAGTGGTTAAGTTTTGGGGCATCAGAAGTCATATGGAAATTTTTACTGCTTGAGGGTTGGTGCCTCAACCCCCATACTGTTCAAGAGTCAACTGTATGGCTGAGCATGGTGGCACACGCCTGTAATGCCAGCACTTTGGGAGGCCAAAGTGGGCAGATCATGAGGTCAGGAGATTGAGACCATCCTGGCTAACACGGTGAAAAAATACAGAAAAATTAGCCAGGCATGGTGGTGGGCACCTGTAGTCCCAGCTACTCGGGAGGTTGAGGCAGGAGAATGGCCTGAACCCGGGAGACGGAGCTTGCAGTGAGCTGAGATCGCACCACTGCACTCCAGCCTGGGGGACAGAGTGAGACTCCATCTCAAAAAATAAAATAAAATTTAAAAAAAAATAGAGAGTCAACTCTATATAAACACACACACACACACACACACACACACACACACACAACCATATTCATAACAAAATAAAGAGAAAATATTCCTGACAATTATGACAACCACAGGTCTCATCTGTGTAAATGGTCACAGGGTAATAGCTGGTATTCACAACTACTTCTATCACTATTCATTCTATGTTTTCTTTGCTTTCAGCAAGCACTTGAGCTGGTTATAGATCTTTACCAAGTGAAGTGACTCAAACCAGTCCTGAAGAGTCTGGGCATTAGTACTCCTATCTAATTGGTTGTCCTAGTTTTCCATTGACTTTATTCACAACGTATAGTAATCCTAAGAGACTCCCTAGGGTATCTCCTGTATTCCACACATACTTTTTCTTATCTCCATTGTGAAATGGAAGTCCCATTTTTCTTTGTTAGTCAGGATCAGTTAACCCAGCCAGCCCAGTAACTCCTGCTTTCTCTGTTGATTCAGAGGCATGAATAGTCCAAAATGGACTTGGTAGCAATCTTAACTTTTAATTCAATAAGATCATTGTTAGATTTTATGATGGAAGCATTCCTCCCTTTGGAACTAAGAGTTTTAGGCCAGCAGAATATAAGGCCATGAAGACAAGAAGCAAACATTTTGCTAGAGTCACTAGGAGTAATAGAGATTCATGACACTCCCATTTCAGCCCCCATTTCCCAGACCTCTGAGTCCTGGCTATGGGAAAAACAGTATCATATATTGGACATTTTTTCAGAGCATATGTAGCCTACTGGATAACTTTGCAAATCTGAAATGTATTACCTCCTAATTGGCAATGTAATTGAGTCTTTAAAAGGCCATTCCATAGATCTATCAATTCAGCTGTTTCAGCATAGCAGGGAATATGGTAACATCAGTAAATTTCAGGAGCATGGCCCTATTGCCTCACTTCATTTGCTGTAAAATGAGTTCCTTAATCAGAAACAATCCTATGTGAAATAACATGATGGTGGATAGATATTATGTATGTCCATGGATGGTAGAAGCATTGTGTGTAGGGACGGAAAATGCATATCCAAAGTAAATGTCCATTCCAGTAAGAACAAAACACTGCCTCTTCCATAACAGAAGTAATCAAATGTAGTTAAGTGTGCCACCAGGTAGCTAGTTAATCACCCTGGGGAATGATGTCATTTTGTAGACTCAGTGTTGGTCTCTGCTACTGGCAGATTGGGCACTCAGCAGTGAATGTAGCCAGGTCACCTTGGTGAGCGGAAGTTTGTGCTACTAATCTTATACACAACAACTTTCCTCCCTGTCACCCTGGCCAATCTGTTCATCCCATTGGGCAACGACAGAGGTGACTGGAGAAAGGAGCAGACTGGTATTCACTGAACAGGTCATTGTACGCACTTGATTATTAAAGTCTCCCTCTACTGACTGAAGTTACCTTTTGGTGAGTACTCACATGGGTCACAAATATCTTCATGGTTTTTGGCCCATTCAGAGAGGTCTACCCATTTCTACCCTAGCCTGTTTTGTCATTAATTTTCCAACCATGTTACTGTCTAAGTCCCTGACCATCCAGCCAAACCACTGGCCACAGCCTACGAATCAGTATATAGTCACCTACAGGAGCACCCCAACCAGTCACTTCAGCATCCCTAACTGCCACCGACAATGAACACACCATTGCACCTGCTGAATCACATGGCTCACTTGCACATATGGCAGCTTAAACGGCAGCCTGGAGCTACTGCAGACTTTTCTTTTATTCTGGGTCCCATTCAAAATCAGCAACTTTTTGGATCACTCATCCTTTTTTTCCTCCCACTTTATCCAGTGACATTGGAAGTATAACAACAACAAAAACGTAGGCACATTACAATTTTAAAGAATTTATTTCAGCATTCAACAATTTACGAATTGGGAAAAACAAGACTGAAAATTGTTTACCATGCCAATGAGAGGAATAAGAGAGTAAATTTTTATGTTTGCCAAATCAAGACAAATATATTTGATTGGTCGAAGTGGAAAGTACTCAGAGGTCAGTTGGTGATTTCTCATTAGTTACACTTAAGTTTTGTTTTACTGTTTATATCTGTTTTGCTTATGTAGGAATATAAAATTCTGGGCCATCTAAGCCTAATGGCCTCAGTATTCTAGGATCTCTCCAGGACCACTCAGATCCTTGCTTCTTAAAAGCTTTTGGTTACGATTATCCATTGTTGATATTTTGTGGATCTATATTGCCAGATCATACCATGAACTATTTTTACCACTGAAAATAGTCGTTAGTGACTTTAACCCTAATCAGATTAAATATCCAATTCTGGAAACCCCAAAACCAATTCAGAAAATTTGCCCTTAAGAATTTGTTCCTCTAGAATCACTCTCAGTACCAAAATCTGTATTAGTCAGGGTTCTCCAGAGAAACAAAACCAATAGTGTGTGTGTGTGTTGACTCTGTGTGTGTGTGTGTATATATGTGTGCGTGTGTGTGTATGAATATATATATGGAGACACAAGCATTTGGCTCATGTGCTTATGGAGGCTGACAAGTCCAAAATCTGCAGTGTGGGACAGCAGACAGAGCCCCAACAAAAGCCAGTGGTAGATAAAGTCCAAAAGCAGTCTGCTGGAGAATTTCCTCTTACTCGAGGAGGTAGGTTTTTCTTCTATTCAGGCCTTAAACCGATTAGATGAGGTCCATCCACATTTTGGAAGGTAATCTGCTTTACTGAAAGTTTATTTATTCAAGTGCTAATCTCATCTAAAGACTTTGTGTACGTTGACATATTAAAAATAATCATCACAGGCTGGGTGTGGTGGCTCATACCTGCAATCCCAGCACTTTGGGAGGCCAAGGCCGGCGGATCACGACGTCAGAGATCAAGACCATCCTGGCTAACACGGTGAAACCCCCTCTCTACTAAAAATACAAAAAATTAGCCAGGTGTGATGGCGGGCGCCTGTAGTCCCAGCTACTGGGGAGGCTGAGGCAGGAGAATGGTGTGAACCCAGGAGGCAGAGCTTGCAGTGAGCCAAGATCAGGCCACTGCACTCCAGCCTGGGCGACAGAGCCAGACTCCGTCTCAAAAAAAAAAAAACTAAAACAAAAAAAAAAAAAAATCATCACAACTTTTAAGTTCTGAAAGTTATAGAAAGCATCTCATAACTTAATGAGTATGCTAATTTCTATTGGATTATCAAATCTGGTTCTTTCCTCTTCTAAAGATTATATTTCTGGCTGGTAGAATTGTCTTTTTATGCTTTTCAATTTAAAATATTTTTAGGAACATACTTAATAGTAAAATGTACGTGACATCACCATTTTGCAATAGTTGTAAGTGCATGTGTATTTCTGTGTGTGTATACTTAAGATCAATATAGTGAACTGATGGACATGTACCTTAGTTCATTCCATGTTGCTATAAAGGAAAAACTGAGGCCAGATTATTTATAAAGAAAAGAGGTGTATTTAGCTCATGGTTCTGCAGGCTGTACAAGAAGCATGGCACCAGGATCTTCTGGTGAGGGTGTCTGATTACTTCTGCTTATGGTGGAAAGGGAAGAGGAGCCTGTAAGTGCAGATCATATGGTGAGAGAAAAAGCAAGAGAGAAGGGAGGGAGGTGCTACACTCTAACAACCAGCTGTCTCAGGAACTAACAGAGAGAACTCACTCAATTACCTTGAGGATGGCACCAAGCCATTTACAAGGAATTTGCCTGCCAGTCCAAATACTTCCCATTAAGCCTCATCTCAACATGAAATTTGGAGAATCAAACAAACCAAACTATAGCAAGATGTGAATATGAATCCATTAATACTGACACATGTTTGTGGAGAAAGGCTTCTGCTACTCTGCTTCTGCTCCTTCTACTTCTACTAGTTCTAATTGTCAGGCTCAATAGCATTTTCTTCTGCATCTTTCAAGGGCACAACTTTCTCAGTTTACTACTTAAAAATTGATATTGCTTGGCGTTCTGCTCAGATTGTACATGCTCAGGCTTTAATTATCCTTTCATGTATTTGGAAAAGTTTAAGTATCTACCATGTGCTGGCTACTGAGTATGAGTAGGACATACAGTGCAATAAAAAAGAGATTATTTTTCTGTCTGATAGACCTTAGGCACTAAAAATGAATATAGGTATAATTTTTTTAAATCATACCAATAAATTTCCTTTCAATGAAGTAAAGGAATAGAATTTTTAAATAAAATATGTAAAATACTTATAGTTAGGCTGAAGAAATTAAGGAAGACTCAATAGATATTCTGTATAAGCTAAGATATAAATGTAGTGTAGAATTTACTTAGACAAAGGTTTAAAGGAGTACATGAGGATGTCTCAGCAGTAGAATAGCATGTGTAATACCATTGCAGCATTACGGCTTATTACAATTACATTTTCTTATTTATTATTATTATTATTATTATTATTATTATTATTATGTTGCTACTACTGCTACTTCTACCTCTACTAGTTCTATTATTACTACTACTAACTAAATGTTTGATTTCTAATCCACCTCTGAACATGTATGAATCTTGAGCTATAGACCAATATTTGCAATTTCCTATGTATTGAACATTTTCATATCGAAATAACATCTTAGGCAAGGGCAAGCCTAGCTCAACCCTCCACGGGGAATTTTTACAGGAGCCCACGGGAAGTGATATGAGGAACTGAGGAATTCTAGAGATGCTGTGCAGATGCAGGGGAGGCTTTTTATATGATCTCTGCCCAGTCAATCTCGTGGAAAGAGTAGTAAACATTCTGAAAGTATTTCAAATTCAATGTGCTTTTATTACTGCCTGGCAATATGGGATAGTAAATGACTATGGATTTTGGAATCACAGTCCCTGGATACATTTAACCTTGGGTAAGTAATTTTATCTGTTTTTTCTTTTTGTAAAAGGGGTATTATAATATCTGCTTCATGGGAATGCTTTAAAAATCAAAGTAGATAATTGATAAATGCCACCTAGCACAGCACCTGGCACAAAATAGGCACATAAAAAATCAATTCTTTTTACTTTCCCCTTTTTTCACTGCTAGAAAAATGCATACTCATCTTTCAAAGAAAAGATCATATTTCATCTTACTCCGGGGCCACTTCAACTGTATTCTCCATAGCACTTCATACAATGCTCTTTTAATATTGCTGCTTCCATTTTTTTATTATCTACTTTCCAGTCTGCCTCCCAATTACTCAGGAAGTTTCTCATGGGCAAGGCTTATATCAGGCACATCATGGTACTCCCATAACTAGTCCTATATTTGACATCTAATAAGTGCTCATTATTTGTTACACTGGACTAAACAGCTTTTACTCACACCTTATATTTGACCAAAATCTATAAGTCAACAGAGTAAAGCTATGATATCCATGTTTTAACTTACTTTTCCAAAATGTAACTCATTTCAATAAATTCTAAACTACTCTCTTGCCCTGAAAAATACCTGTTTAAAATTATATCTATTACCACATTCTTTCTCTTAACAACTAATACTGCAACTATGAAAGTCACTCTCCAGGATGGCCTCCAGTGATTTCTTGCTTCAAGTATTTAAGTCCTTGTGCATTTTCCTGACACACTGACTCTGGAATAGCTCTGTTACTCACACAGCAATACTTCAAGAACATTCAATGAGTCAAAGTAACATTGGTGGCTAAGGCTTAAGAAATCTGCAGCTTTTTGAAATGTTCTGTGAGGAAGCAGCCATGTGGAGAGGCCCACATAAAGGAAAAGGGTACCTCAGCAGATCTAACAGCTGCTGGGCATCGCTAATGGCCAACTATTTGAGTGAAGCTGTTTGGGGGCCTCCTGGCCTTTCCAATGCCTTGAAGTATACCATTTTAAGCTGAAGATCCTCCCAGCCAATCAACACAATTGTGGGAGTAAAAAAATATTGCTTTAAGCCATCAAGTTTTGAGATAGTCTGTTATACAGTAATAAATAACCAGAACAGTGAACAATGCAATGATGGTAATGGTCTTCCATAGCAACCTGTCAGAATCAGAATGGCAGGGACCATAGCAGCCACACAATCTGATTACCCATCAGAGGTTTCCATATGCTTCTCTGCTTTTCTTTCAGGTGGCAATTTAGCCTCTGCTTAATGGCCAGGTATGCCAATAAACTAAACACGTGTTAAAACAGTTGACTCAACTTTTGGATAACTCTACTCAAATATATTTCTTTTTTTTTTTTTCTTTTTTCGTTTGGAAAATCTCTTTCCTATAATTACTACTCATTTAGTTCTATATCTATCCCCATAGTCAACTATGATAAACCACTCCACCCAGCCACATATTTCCTTCTTTTGTGACTCAGTTAGAGGTCTTTTACTCTTCTGATTTTTTTTTTTTTTTTTTTTTTTGAGACAGAGTCTCGCTCTGTCACCCAGGCTGGAGTGCAGTGGCGTGATCTCGGCTCACTGCAAGCTCTGCCTCCCGGGTTCACATCATTCTCCTGCCTCAACTTCCCGAGTAGCTGGGACTACGGGCGCCCACCACCACGCCTGGCTAATTTTTTGTATTTTTAGTAGAGACGGGGTTTCACTGTGTTAGCCAGGATGGTCTCGATCTCCTGACCTTGTGATCCTCCCACCTCAGCCTCCGAATTCTTCTGATTTTTAACCTCAGAATATGCTGTAGTTGTCCACAGGCCTCTTAAAGCAGAAAGCACTTCTTTAGGGGTGGCCTATTTTGTGCTGGGAAGAATAAGACTATCCTCTTTTGCTTAGGGATGTTAAGTGAATTTGTATGGGACTTTATATTTTTCAAAACATCTCATCATATTAACTCAAATATTTCTAATGTCAATTCTGTAAAGTAGGGTTTGACAGTTCTTCATATCCTTGTAATAAAAGATAAATAAACTGAGACCAAAAAGGGCTAAGAAACACTTTCAGATTGTAGTCAGAGATTTCTGCATCCTATGCTAGAATTGTATTTTGTTTTGTGATGTTCTGATTTGTTTCTATCTCAGTTCCATCAAGTGTAAAGAAATAATAGTGAAGAGATATTCTTCCTCAGCTGAACCCTCAACAAGAAATGATTACATTTATATAGGTAACAGGTAAAACACTGGCTAAGGTTATTACTTTTTAGAAGGTTTTTTCAGTCTTGCTGAAGGTGAAGCTACTGGTATGAATATCCCAGAACTTTTACTTGTCTATCTCCTTAGGCGGCCAAGCATCTGACTAAAAGCATGGATCAACACATGTTCAAAACAAATTTTTTGTCAGAATAAAAAATCATTCAACCCTTCATGGGGTTATTCTATGTGAGTCACAATTCAATAAATAGAGTGTTCAAAGTACATTCCTTTCCAAGCTCTGTTAGATCACTGGTTGTGATGCCATTTTGTACAGTAACTAAATGATTTCATCCTAATCATGGTTACTTCAGATGTAAAAGAGATTGTTGTCCACTGTCATACCTAAAGATTTCCTGGACATGTGTGTTAATGTTGAAATTATACAAATGTAGCAAGAAATACCTAGGTAACAAGTGTGGCTGTATGTCTAAATTTGTGTGCGTATCTCTATATGTGGCTATTTAAGTGGATTCAACCCAAGACAGCCACAAAGACATTAGTTAAAATGCTCAAATGCATATTTAGTTTTATAAATTAATCCATCATCTCACATGTTAGTTCTTTCAGTTTGCTTAAATTAATATTTCAAAGAATAAAATAATGGACTTTAATTTTCTATTCGGGATGAAATCTTGCTTTATTACCCAGGCTGGAGTGCAATGGCATGATCTTGGCTCACTGCAACCTCCACTTCCTGGGTTCAAGCGATTCTCCTGCCTCAGCCTCCTGAGTAAACTGGGACTGCAGGCACACACCACCATGCCTGGCTAATTTTTGTATTTTTAGCAGAGACGGGGTTTCACCGTGTTGGCCAGGCTGTCCTCGAATTCCTGACCTCAAATGATCCACCCCCCTCGGCCTCCCAAAGTGCTGGGATTACAGGCTTGAGTCACCACACTCGCTGGACTTTAATTTTAATAGACAAATATTCTCATTGTTTTATGTAAGAACTGAAAAAAATATTTTTAGAAGAATTTTGAGGAGAGATTTGATTGAATCGTATTTGTATTTTGGGAATATTTTCAAGAAAATATGAAAATGAGGGTTTTTTTCTTAAGCAGAGAAATCTGTGTAAAGCTATCTGAACAACTATTCTGTATATATGGGTATCTTCTTTTGCGTTTGGATAACTAGATTTTTTTCCTGATAATTTTCACATATTTTTAAAGATTTCTCCATTTCTGCATTCTTTCAGCTTACTTTGATGTATTCTCTTTTAAATCATTTTTCTAGCATTTCACAGTTATTTTTAATTGAGCATATGACCAGTTTTGTATTTGTGAGTGTTGGCTTAAGGCCAGCAAATCACTACTTTTAGCATGTCCAATGATTCCAAGCCAGCTTCCACTTGTACTGGCATTAGTTTCAACTCTCCTCAATCTGTAACCAATTTCATCCTTCAAAAAAAAAAAAAAAAAAAAAAAAGACAAGATTTAACACAATATTTAAATAATAGCACAACACCAGTAATAGTGCAAACTGTAGTGACTTTGCCAAACTGAATTGATATAACAGGGTGAAACGTGTTAGTTAGCTAACATACAGTGCCTGCAATCATTTTGAGAAAAATTTACTGGTGTTCGTGTTCATATGTGGAAGAATTAGACGAATCCAGGGGTCTTTTACAACAATTTTTAGACTCCTACTGTGTTCCAGGATATACATCAGATGCTTTCAAGTGGTACTGGATAATACTTGATTTTTTCAGATGAGTACACTGAATTCTGAGATGTTACATGTGGTGCTCAAGAGCATACAGCTAGCAAATGGCGGAGCTGAGAGTTACACCAAACACCTGATGTATGAACCCTACTTGTTTTTCATCCTAAGTAGAAGTCAGGGGACCTAAGTTCTACCACTTATTTTGCTGTTAAATAGCTGTCACCTCTTAGCTGGCTACATGATCACCAGTAAAACACTTATTTTCAAGCTTCCTTTTGCATGCAAAAGTGGTGTTTAGATGAGGTCAATCTAGATTTTATGGAAATGTCGGGGAGAATACAGCCTTGTAGTGGGATTTTCAACCATCCACCTCTGTTCCAAATGCACGTGTCCATTTTATTTCCTAGAGTCCCACAAACTATTGCATTTAAAGAAAGAATTCTGCTACCATAAAAAAATCCATTGACAATTCATTTTTACATTTGTTGATCATGCTCACTCTTCAAGGGAAGGGCAAGTTAATTAGCTCAGTGAAACTTTTCTGATCTTCCCTGTTAGATGAAGATACCCTTGCTCTGAACTACCAGAGACATAACTCTCAAAGTATTTACTATGTTCCAGCTAGTAATTTAGAACATTTCAATTCATATGCAGACATTCGCTAAGGACAGAATCTGTATCTATTTTCTACCAGCTATAAGGCTGACCAGCCATAAATACTACTTGAGTAGTACAAATGAATGAATAAATGGTCACGAAAGTATCTCATAGCTCTGAAACTTCATATATATTAATCTGCTTTTCGCACTAGTAACTATTTTTCCTCAGAGCAAAATACATTAGTCTTGCAAGTAAATGCATACTTTTAAAAATACATAATTGCATATTTCTTAGCATTCAGATTTAAAATACAGGTTGACCCTTAAACAACACAGGTTTGACTGCAGTAACCCACTTATTCTTATATTTTTTTCAGTAAATACAGTCAGGCCCTTTGAATGGGTGATTACACATCTGCAACCAACAGCAGATGGAAAATAAAAGTATTCTCAGAACGTGAAACCCTACAGACTGACTTATCATAGTGCAGATTTTACAGGGAGGACTGTAAGAATGCAGTTTGCACGGATTTCGGTGTCTGAGGCAGTCCAAGAAGTAATCCTTGCAGATACCAAGGGACGACTGTATATATTTTAGAAAATAATAAGCTTAAAAAAGTTACAAAAATTAATGTTAATGAGTTTATTTTTTGTCTTTAACCCATGCTTCTATTGAACAAAAGTAAATGCTAAAAAACAGGAAATAAGTCTATGTATTTTAATGATCTTGTCATAAGCCACACTGCAGGACATATATTCCAAAATTTTCTTAAGATCAGTTAAACGTGATCAGGGCTTTTCATTCTGCTTTTCAATACATATGTGTCTACATTGATTTCTGCATTTGTGTCTATATGTGTGTGCATACATACACATATGTACATATATATGTATGTAAGCATATTTGTATAGGTGTGTCTATGTCTCTCTCTCTCTCTCTCTCTCTCTCTCTCTCTATCATCTGATCTATTTATCTTTTGTGGCAGGCCCATAACGCTATTTCTAGAAGGGAATGGGGGAAATCAGGTGGCTAAATTGACCCTGTTTCTATAATTGTATATCTCGGTTTTCCTGTGTAAATAGATGCCACGTGTTATTCCTGTAGCTTCAATGTCAGAACTACTGATGGCCATCAGTGCCCATGAAGGTCATTACCTGCTGTAGATAAGATTTCACCTACCTTACCCAAGCCAGTTCTCAAAGGTCCTTAGGAAGTCTTCCAGGGTAATACAGGCAGGTGTTAAGGAAGTCGTTTCAAAGTCTTAGAGTCTAGATGTGCGTGTCTGGAGGGGTGGGGGAAGGGGGAAGGAGGCATCAGGCAGTGGCGTTTGTTTCATGGTTCCAGGGTCACACTCTGTTTCATCTTCTTTCCTTTCATATTTACCTCTCACCACTGTTTCCCTTAACCTTACCCACCACACTATTTCCTTGTACTCTTTATCCAGGGGTCTCCCAAACTTCCCTGTGAAAGCAATCCATTTCTAGGTTCTTTTTGCCACTCATGAGTTATAAAATCATAGACTTCCCTAAGTGTCACTCATTTTTTCTTCTCTACCAAATACTATCTGACTTGACAGGAGAAATAGTCTGACTTTACTGACGGTACATGAAAGTCAGTTCCACAAGTAGGTTTGAGTGGGAGCATTGTGAGGGGCTTCCACTGTGGTCTCGAATAGCATGAATGTATCTGAAATTCAAAACACCTCACAACAAGAGTACTAAGTGATTTCTGAAGAGTTTATCTTTATAAGAAATCTGTACTTGTATTCATTCAACCAATTTTTGTGGAACTCACTATGTACCAAATACTGTGCTAAGGACTGGAAACAATATCACAAACAAAAATACATATAGATGCCGTTTATGGGTTAATGAATGAGAAATCTGTATTTAATTAAATAATCACAAAATATTTGTTAAATTATAATTATAATAATTATGAAAGAGAAATGTGTGCTAGGAGAACAGATAATGTGGGTTTCATTGCGTGAGGATGTTGGTGAAGGTTTCCTTAAGGACATGTGGATTAAGCTGGAATCTACTCATGTATCAGATTTATTCTTCTTAGTCTATAATGTATAGATATTCACTAGGCTAAGAGATTTCCAGAAGAAAAAATACTTCTGCAGTGGGAGTGAGCATGAATATAATGCCAAGATGACAGAGGAAGGAGCAGCTAGAGGGGAAGTCAAGGTGGAATATGGTTCAAGATAATGATGGAGAGAAAAGTGGGGTGCTGGCCATGAAGGAGCTATATAGGTCATGGCAAGAAAGTCTGTCAGATATCTAAGAAGTTTGTTCAATTTTCAAATGTTTAAACTGAAATGGAGATAGAGATTTCTACTTCTCAAGATAACTCTAGTTGCAGGTAGGAATTAGAATGATGCGGGTTATTGGGAAGAAGAAATTGAAAAGTCAAGGAGACTTACAAAGAGGTTCAAATGGGAAAACTGGCATGACTAAAGGTGTTTAAGTTTATATCAATGAGGGATTCTTCCCCCTCATTTTCCATTATTTTCTAAAAATCAGATATGGGGGAAATTGAAATTCCAGACAAGTTAGGTATCATTTAATTGAGTTTTTACTGCACTTGCACCATCAATTTCAATGCTTTTAATGAAATAGAACGTGCTGTCTTTGGAATTCAAATGTGTCTATTCTATTTCAAACTATGTCATCTTCCATTTTTCCCACAGATTGCTATCTGTAAAGCTTCTTTAAATTTTCTTCTAAAAATAACCAATAATACGTGTATTATTTGTTTTTTTCCCCAGTGGATAAACTATAACAATTTTGGTGTTGTTGTTTAAGTAAATAATCTTTGGAACCAAGGAAAAAAATAGTTAAAGCCCTTTTCTCAATGGGTGATAGGGTACGAAGAGTGATAGTATGTATTCAATACATGTTTATTTTTAAAATACTTCTAACAATTTAATGGATTATCATCATATAGCAGTCTGTGGTTTTCTAAAAGGCAACACTTAGAAGTAAAATCTGAATTAAACTTTAGATAATATTATAAAATAGACATTCAGTTATTTTAGTTTTGCTATATAATTTGAAAATATCTTAATATATAAAAGGAGATTAACAGTTTTTCTCTGTTAGATGGAAGAAAACTGAAATCAAATTGAAGCTATAGAATTTGTTTTTAGGCACACAGAGCTCAGTACTCTCACTGAAAATTCACAGCTAAAAATCCTATTTCTCTGATTAAGACAATTGAAAAAAACACTATATAAATAAGCTGAAGTCAGCATGTGATAGTTCTACTTGAGAGCTTAGGTCAAGTTGAATGACAGTTGTTAATAACACTAGCAGAACCCTCCCTGGAGATGGGGTACTGATAGCCACCTGTCCAGGAAGGTTAAAGGATAACTCCATCTGGAGACAGAGAGATGGGCTTCAGAGGACCCCAAAGCACCACTAATCCAGAAAATCGCTTCTAATCTTATGAATGTCTTTCCCTGCTGTCAGACACTGAATGTCATTTATTCTGCCGGAAAGTGTCACAAGAAGAAAGTTTGCTATTTATTAAGTCAGTGTTTACATAATTGAAAATATTTTTCTTTGTCCATTTTTGTTGTGCGGTAGTTTTACTACACTTTAGTTACTATCCCATTAGCGGATAGAGAAAATTAATCGTGGAACAATTTGTATTTTTTCTCAATAAATCAGTGTGAAAATAAAACAAAATTTTGTTACCAGAGGAATGAAGCAAAATATGCTAACAAACAAACAAATGAACTAAAACAAACAAAAGAAACCTTTCCTTTCTAGGTGGATAATGATTCAACTTCTAACATTCTTTCACGCACATGCTACTCTATGACATAACTGTGGGCAGTACAAGCTCCTGTTTTGTGATGCATAAAATCTTTTATTTATATGCACAGCTCCCCAATTATTCTGGATGCTCTTTCAAGTAATATCTATATTTTTATTTTCATTACACTAGTAACTAATACAATGACTCACAATGGTAGGAGCACACAAAAAAGGTTTATTTATCAATATTGACTATTTGACAGGCACTATCCTAAGGCTAAAGGATATGAAGTTGAATAAGATCGGGTACCTGTCCTCAAGCAATATAGAATAGAGTCTACTGAGATAGCTACAAACAGAATTATACTAATACGCTCGAGATTTGTATACTAATACGCTCGAGATTAGTATACCAGGCCACAAGAACCTGAAAATAATGCAATAAACTTTAGAGATGGTAGGGAAGACATCCTAGAGCATCAGATACTTGTGTATGGTAAAAAGAAGAACATATTAAATAGAATAACTCATTCCGGAACTGCTAGTCTGAAAGGCAGAGGGATAACATATACTGAAGCTGACAGAGTTTTAAGCAAGGCTGTGATGGTTAATTTTATGTGTCATCTTGGCTCGACTATGCTTCCCAGATATTTGGTCAAATGTCAGTCTAGATGTTGCTGTGAAGGTATTTTTTAGGTGTAATTAACACCAAAATCAATAGATTTTGAGTAAAGCAGATGGTTCCTCATTATATAAATAGACCTCATACAATCAGCTGAAAGCCTTAAGAAAAAACTGCAGTTTTCCAAGAAGGAAAGAATTCTGCCTTCAGATGCCCTAAGGATTTGAGAATGCAACATCAATTTGCCCTGAATCTCCAGCCTACCAGTATGCCCTGCAGATTTTTGATTTGCCAGTCCCCCCCCAAGTTGTGTGAGTCAATTCCTTAAAATAAATCTCCTTCTCTGTCGCCCCCCAACCCCCGGCTCCCACACACATCCTCTGGAAAACCCCAAAGCAAAGACCAGAATGATCTCAGTTATCCCTGTTGTCTCAGCATTCTGTTTGATTAGCCTCCTCTTTCACTTTCAAATGGATCTTGGATTGGTTGATAAATTATATAAATAAGCGTTCATATTAAATGTATCAATGAGCTAGAATATTTAAAACTGGACACTGTCTGGGGTAGGAGGATGGAGATGGGAGCTATAAGGGAGATAAATGGAATGAGTCACAGTTTTCTTGTTTAAGTCTCTGGGTGTATACTCATGGTTTTTACCAAAATAAGAAATAGAAGAACAGGAGAAAGATTATGGTTCAGTTAGAGACATATGGAGGTGAATGTGAAACTTCTGGTGAAAATCTCCAACAGGAAATAGATAAATGGGGGAGCTCAAATGTGAGATCGATTTAAGGATCATTAGATATAATTGATAATTAAAGCCAATGGAATTAAATAAGTCCATCCATGGAGAACATAGAGAGTGAGTAGAATAAGGAATAAAGAGGAAGGCCCATGAGGAACACCCACATTAAAATATCAATGGCACGAGAGTTCCTGAAATACTTGAGAGGTTTCTGGAATGGCAGGAAAAAAAAATCTTTAATGAACTTTGTCTCGAGGCATAAGAAAAGAGAGCACTTCATCAAATAGGGAGACTCTCAAACTTTTAGTAGTTTCCATCAAGCAGTAGAAATAGAAGCCATGTTTGACCAAGTTGTTCCATGACAGCAAGAATTAGGAACACAGGAGGGATGTGAGGTGATATTACCTCAGGTCTAGGGTGACCATCTCTCCTGATTTGTATGTAACTGAGAGGTGCTCCAGGGCACAAAACTTTCAGTGTTAAAATTAAGACAGTTCCAGGGAAACAGTGATAGTTGGTCACCCTACAAAGGAAGGGCCTTTGAGTGAGTGTGAAAGGGAGTTATTTTGAAAAAGTAAGAGGAATCAGAAAGAAGTTGAAATTGTCACTCTCCCTTCCCTTCCTCGTTATTCCTGATTTCTCTGTATATACAGAATGGAAGAGTAAACCTTCTCCAATCACTTGATGTGTTTATAAGGATCCTGGTACCCTTGAAATAGGAACAGATTTTATTTAAGTCAAAGAGTAGAGAACATTCAGTGAATATACTGATGTCATGTAATATTGTGTTGTTTTGCTTTGTTTGCAATGGTGTGCTGGGATTCCAGATGGCTCAGTGGAATGGGTTGGCAAAAGAAGCCTATAGTGAAAAATTAAATCCAAAGGGAGGAGACAGGATGAAGCTTAGGGTAAGAGTATAGTAGAAACAGATAACAGAAAGCACTTGCATTTAGAGAATGATACAGGATGACAGACCTAAGGGACATTATATTACCTGCTATAGTGAAACTTTGCATTCGAATTCTCTTATAATACTAGCTTTGTCAACCTATAGTGAGGAATCCATGTTATAAATCAAGTCTTGATTATATTTTGTTTCAAATACAGTAAAAAATATCATGACCTTTTAGAGTTTCACATAGAATATTATTTAAAAGATAGACAAGCAAATGGGACTTTCCACCAACGAACCAAATAAAACGAGCAACAAATATCAAAAACAGGTAGCTTGGCTTCATATCTTAGTGAAGCTGTTTTGCCTGGGGTTTGACCTTAGCACTGTTCAGCATCAGTAAAATTTTACACCCAGATCAGAATATGAGAATGTGTGCTTACGAACTGTATTTTTAAGAATTTTTCAGGTTGTGAAAGCACATTTGAGCTGATATATTCAGGGAAACATTGTTTCCCTGAATAAAAAATGCATGGCTAAGTAGAGAAGAGAAGAAACTCAGTCAACAATTGTACAGTCATACCACTCAGAAATTGAAATGCCATTCTAGATAAAAGCTAAATCTAATGAGTCACCATGATAGTGACTCAGACATTTACTGCTACCCTTATAGTTCTTTTCTCCTACACCACAACTTCTATTTAATCATGGGTTCTGCTTATTGCAGTTTCTCTTTATGTCATGATTCTACATCACATCACTGTCTTCTGAGTTTCTCTATATTTCTCACACTCAAACTCCCCATACTGCTTCCCCCAAAGGCTCATATACACCCATTGTAACAATTCTATTATGTGAGAGGTTTTAGAATTACCACTTCATAACTACAGAGTAATCGAGATGCCTACCTTAAGACCAAGAGATATGCCAAGAGAGGCAGAATGATGAAATTCAAACTATGATACTCAAAAAACCCTCAAAACTATAATTACAAAAAAAAAAAATGGTTTGTCAGAAAATGCTTTGGCGCTACCTCTCACCTCAGAAGAGGGCATTTGTGGTGCGTGTTTCCCTCAGGTCCATGCAGACATCAATGAGGAGACAGAATGGAGTTTTTCTGAAATTTGAGCATCAACCAAGTTTAGTCCAAATACAATGAGTCTAGATTAATGAGTTGTTGAGTTGTTTCAGCATCTTGATTGATTTGGTCTTTATTTTTTTAACATGTTATATATTTCACATCAACTTTGTCAATCATTTTTGGGTCCATATTTAATCTCCAACTTGGAACATGACATAGTATTTTGCTTTTGCCTTAGATATCTGCCTTTCATAGATAAGTCCTTGTATCTCCTCTACACTTTCCCTTATATATTTTTTTACATTATAGCTTTTTCTGGTGTTTAACCAAGAGAACCCAATGAAGAATTCATATTTTTCACCTCAACGAGGTCAATGCTACAAATTCAATACAATATCTTCTTTCTTCATTTGGGTCTAATTTCTCATTCCCATAAATCCATAATCATGTTCCATTTGTAATAAACACAGCGAAGTTGCAGATACCTAATTATTATAGCCAAGATATCACATAGAAAGTTCTCTGCCATATTTTCTATAATCAAGCAAGCAAGGTTATTTTAGCAGCCCCTGCTTTTTTTTTTTTTTTTTTTTTTTTAACTTCTGTGATTAACTAGAAAAAAATAAAGTCACTCAGAGCTGGAAACATTGAATAAATAATTAATACATAATTTTTATTAATTTTACATATATATTGTTTCAACTTACCCACAGATTTATTTTCTTCATTTTCAAGACATTTCTTTCCACTACCTCACACATGAAGATAAATTCATGAGATGTAGTACTGAGGGAAGCATGTTAGAAAAGTTAAAATAATTATTCTCATTTAATTCTCAGCAAATCTGATTTAAAAGTAACAATTTATTAAACTTGACTATGATCAGAGAAGGATGCAATTAGCAAAATCGAAACTAAAATTCATTTTCGGATCGCCATCATCTTTTCAATTCCACGTTATTTCTCATAACCTGATCAAGGCTAACACGATGGAATGAGAATCAAGATCCTTGGGGATAGATGTACCCCATGATATAGCTGATCTGTACCTTTCTATGTGAGGAGACTCATGGCTAGAAAGAAAAAAATGGCCTAACCAAGTGATATTGCCTAAATTTGTATGTCCTCCCAAAATGCATACATTAAAATATAATCCCCAACGTGATGGTATTAAGAGGTAGGGGCTTTGGGAAGTAATTACTACCTTTATATGGAATTAGTACCCTTATAAAAGAAATCCTGGGAGCTGGATCGACCGCTCTGCCATGTGAGGTTACAGAGAGACCACATTTATCTGTGAAGGAAGGAGGCCCTCACCAGAACCTGAACATGATGACACGCTGACCTTGGACTTCTCTGTCTCCAGAACGATGTGGAAATTTTTGTTTTTAAATTACCCAGTTTAGAATAATTTGTTATAGAAGACCAAACAGGCTAACATACAAAGTGCACAAGATAGGGATGCTTTTAGCTGCAGGTAACAGAACACCATTTACACAAACTTAAATAAACAGGCTTTTTTTTTTGTCTCACATAGCAAGTATATAACAAGGTAGTTGTTGGAACTAATTAAAGGGTTCTGAGTTGTCAGTGCTGATACCTCATTTCTTCTGTCAATACAGACACCTACAACAGGAAGAAAGAATGTGAAAGGGCAGTAGTGTCTGTGTCAAGGGAGCAGATTTTCTAGAAAAACTGAAGCAGAAATCCTCCTTTTATCTACTAGCTAATAGCATCCAAAAGTAGCCAAAATATAGCTAAAGGAAACAGATTTGGAAACGTGCATCACAGCAACTAACTCGTAGAGTCTGCCATAACTCAAGCATATAGAGTTTTTGTTTCTGTTTAGTTTGTGTTTTTCTGGAGGAAAAACAAAGCTCAATTATTTCTGTCCAATGATGCAATGATCATAACAGAACTGATAGCACCTCTAGGTTCACGTTTTTCTCTAAAAGTCAATGCTGGAAAAGTTAACACAGGTAAACAATATCAGAAGGTTGTGATAAAACACAGGGATAAAGAAGCAAAACTCACATGCTGGCTTTTCTTTAGGAAGTTCAGTGAAAATATACTTTAAATTATTTCTTTCTCTAGGTAAATAAGATGACTTAGTAAGCAGAGTTTTTAGCAGAATTAAAACAAGGTAATCCCCTTGTGTGGTAATCCCAGTACTTGGACATAAAGCAGTTTCTAGACTTTTTATTGGAGATTAACTTACAGAAAGCTATAAAGATTTTTCTGGAGAGTATTATCAGCCTTAAGTGTAAGGATCACAATCAATAGCCCCGTTACCTGACAGAAAAAGGGCAGCTGCAAGATCGAATTTCCTGGCCCTCTCCTATTCTCTAGGAATATATATTATCTTAAATAATATTCACTTGTTGGTATTAGTATTCACATTTAACATTGGAAAAATAAGATCCAAGTAGATTAAGTGGCCCAACCATATAGCTCAGATAACTCAGATAGAGCTGATTCTAAAGGAAATGGTGTTTTCACTCTTAGTGAAAGACAGATGACACCAAAAAGTGTACTTTAAAATGTTTTATTACCTTCATAATAAATAATACATAAGGCTTTTGTTAATTAATATATTTCTAACATTTAGAACATAAAAAGGTCTAGAAATACTGAATTAAAACTATTAATCATTTCCAAATAAAGGACACTATAAAGTGTCATGTTGGTAAATGAGATAATCAGAACAAAATAGTGAACTCTGTACTTGGAAACCAATGGTTAAACTTTCAATTTCTCTGTGTGTATTACCATATGCTCTGCAATCTATTTCCTGATTGCTCCATTTTCCATCTACCATACTTTCTTTTCTGAGAAAACATTTTCATCCTTTTTTCTTAGCATGCATGAAATATTGGCTTTCACATCTTTCAAGTTGTCTTTATAGTCCATTTTTTCCTGTGTAGTCACTATTCTCTAATTTTGCCATGTCTTATACTCCTTCTTTACCTATTAGAACTTCCATTTGCTTGACTGACACGTAATAGTTAAAGTTTTCTGATGTTAAGGTCTTTGGGACATTCCTTCCATTCTAAGAAGTACAAAGTGCTGTGAATGTCTGCTATTCTATAATAAATAATATTGCTTAAAAATAAATGGAAGTCATAATTTGAAAGAAAGCCTTTAAGTTGTCATCTCATATCTCTTAGCTGATATACTGTATAATTAGGAGTTCCTAAGTGCAATTGCTCAAAGAAAAGCTGGAAAGGGAGTTCATGTATTTGTCAGTGAGTAATATATAGTGTATCTAGCTTCCTCGTGATTAAAAATTAGTCTGTTTTCCCCCCAAAAAATGCAATAGGTACTAAACCACATGTCATTTGTTGAAGAAAATGTGTGTTCTATGTGACTCATCCCTTCAAGGAGGCTTTGTGTGTCTGCTATGGGACATTTTTTAAAAGACTTGTTTCTTTAAAGAAAGGGAGAAATACATGATTTTACCCATGTGTTATGATTTGAATAATGCTGTTCCCTCTGAAATTCATGTTGAAATTCAATCCTCAATGCAACAGTATTAAGAGGCATAGCCTTTGGGAAGTGGTTAAGTCATTAAGGCTCTACCCCCATGAATAGGATTTGTGCCCTTATAAAAGGTCTTGAGGTTGAAAGGTTCTCACTCTTGCCCTTCTGCCTTTTATCAAGCAAGGTGCCATTTTGAAGCAGAGAGCAGCCTTCACCCAACAGCAATGCTGGCATCTTCATCTTGGACTTTCCAGCCTCCAGACTGGAAGAAATAAATTTCTATTCCTTGTAAATTACCCAGTCTAAGGTGTTTTGTTACAGTAGCACTAACAGACTAAGACATCATGTTATTTGAATTCTCTAGTAAATCTCAGTAAAAACAAAAGTCAAAGAAGCAAAAAAACTTTAAACAGTTTTTTTAGTGAGAGGAGAACATTGTGTTTACAAAACCTAAGCCACATTTATTACTTTCCCCAATAATCAGTTATTTAATTTTGATCAAAATTTATAGATTCAATTTAGATGAAAAAAAACTGATGAGTGGTATGTTTCTTATAAACAGTTACTACAACAAAGGATAACTGTCTCAAATGCATGCTCCTAAATAATGTTAGCTGTCACCATCTTCACTGACTGGTAGGGTATGAGAGGTGCTATAAGTAAGATATTAAATAAATAATAAAAATAATTCAAAATAGCCTTGACCTCACCCATACACACAGTACTACTTAAAGTACCAGCTCAAAGATGCTGAGATTAACTCTCTACTTAAACGTCAAAGCCAAAGCCACATGCAACAGCAAAGCCACTTGGTTTTACTCTTTTTATATGTCTTTACAAAAATACATGTTATTATCCATCATCCTCTCCTTTTGTTTTATTTATGGTTTTCTTCCCAAATCTTTCTAAATTTCTTACACTTTTTCCTTAAAATTTTCTCCTAAAACTTCTCTCTGCCGTTTATAAAGATTCCTCTGAAAATTCAAAGTGATAACATTAATTTGTCCATAACTTCTGTTGTTGTAGTATGTATTCTTGATATATAATTACATGTAATACATATGTTACACATTTATTATATATACCTCCTTACTATGTTAATGTTATTACAAAATCGTCAATATGCTTGTAAAATTATACTATTTTCCTTTGATGCAAAAAACTGAGAACTTGAATTTTAAAAAAGTGCTCTTATATGTGTTTTTAAAGGTAAAGAATATATAATATGTTCCTAATATAAATAGCAACAAAAACATATATATTCTGACATAAAAACAACCACACGTATGTATGCATATATATCATAATATTATGTGCTTAGAGAAATGATAATACATATAATTAAGAATATTTTAAATTTGGAATCATATGCCACTATATATTATCAGTTACAACAAAACTGGAACACACATCAATTTTTATTAATTGGGTTATATCTTCCAGTAGGCTATTGAAATTTAACATGCATGGTACTTTGTCTTTGTGGTTGTCCAAGAAAAATTGCATCAAACAAGTTAAATGACAAGAAACACTTTGTTCAAGACTATTACAATAGGGATCAAGACTATTTCAATAGTTGAGAAAGACTGAACTCAATTCCACTGATATGAAAGTCAGAAAAGTTTCTAAATGCTTGGATCATCTAGTGAAAAATTACTGAAGAACATTAGGGATGATGTTGGTCAATGTGATTAGGCCATTTATGTTCTCACGTTGGTGCTTACATAAGTTAAGTTCCTTCCCTCCTAGAGAGACTGGAAGATAGGAGCCCTATTTTTCTTGACATTTCAAAGGATGACTCCTAGGTCACTGAGAAAGGCATTCCTGAGTTGTAAAAGTGGTTATAGGCAAGAGAAGATTTATATCTCAAAGGGACACATAAATAATTTATAATTGCAAGCTTTCTAAAGTAAATGTTCTAAGAAAAAAGAGATTGCCAGCCCACAATCAGGAGGAAACCTGTCTAAAGTTTAGTCAAAGTGAGGGGAAAGTTAAGGCCAGCCATCTTGTTCTGGTCAATTACCCCAGGAGGGACCACTATATGTTCCCAAATTTTTCTCAGGAGTTGACCTGGGGATGAATTCATGTGTGGCATCAAAAAAATATATTGAACAAAATGAGAGTCAATGTGAAACTGAAGTCAGGCTGTACTCTTCTATAATACAAGCTACTTGCAGAAACCATTGTTCATCCCTTGCCCTTATCCTTTTCCTCTGAATTAGACAAAATATGTGTACAGAGAAGGCTGTGGCTCTTTCTGGTCCCAAAATACCGTCTTAAAAGCTACACAAATTTTAGAGAAGAAATTAAGGGGAAGATGACCTGTTTTTACATATAAAAAGCTGCCTATTAGGATAATTCTGTTGCCAAAGGAGTCAATATCCTTAAAACAGTTTTATTGCTGTCATGTGGAATAAGACTTTGGGGAATTTAGAGGGAAAATGATCCTAATTTGATCTTAATTATCTCTCTTTTAATTAGAGCTAGGTTCACTTAGTGAAATTTACTGAGGTATCACAAGAACAGCTCAGAAGCTCTCAATTTTATAAGTTGAAAATACCTAGAGAGTATGAGGTCCATCCAGTTTATTTTGAAAATGAAGTAACGAGATAAAACAAATTGTCCACTGTACCTGTATCTTACTCCTCTCACACACACAATGAAACACACACACACAAGCACACACACACACACTGAAAGTGGTGAAATATTTTCTTTGTCTATTTTTATAACTGTAAATTTTATCAGAGTGAAGTATCCCATCAAGTTCAGTTTACATGGTATTACAATTTTTATAATTTATGATTACATGCTATTTCAAACTAGTGTACTGTATTTTGCATGGGGCAGAAATTATGATAAATGCTTGATGCAAATATTTTCTGCATTCTTTTAATTACAGGTTAATTAAATATTTTAAATTATTCCTCAGTTACCACAACTTGTTTTCTATGGAAATAATAGAATTCCTAGTTGAATGAGTAGAATTCCTAGTTGGTTGAATTCTCATTCAGGTAAAATGAGCTTTATGAGCTGGGCAATGAGAAACAGCATTTTCAAATTGCTCATTACCAAATAGCCTTATAATGAATTCATCTACTTTTATACTAATGCTTTTTTTTAAAAAAAAAATCAGCCCTCATTTAAACTTTTAGGAAACAAGACAATCTTTCTAACTGTCTTTAAAAAAGATAATCTATCTTTTCCAGAACTTTTGACTCTTTCTATATTTTGTAAAAATAAAAATTAAATCTATTTTTATTATTAAAATACATGTTATGGATTGAACATCTGTCTCCTCCCAGAAGGAATATATTGAAATCCCAATCCCAGTGCGATGGTATTAGCAGGTGAGGCCTTTCGGAGATAATTAGTCATGAATGCAGAGGCTTCATGAATGGGATTGTTGTTTTATAAGCAGAGACATGAAAACTGGCTTGCCTCCTCTGCTCTGGCCATGTAAGGATACTGCAAAAGGTGGCCATTTGCAAAGCAAAATCGACACCTTCACCAGACATTGGGTTGGTCAGTACAGTGATGTGGGACTTTTCAGTCTCTCAAACTGTAAGAAAAAAATGTTTGTTGTTTAAGTCATCCAATCTATGGCAATTTGTTATGGCAGCCAAAATTGACTAGGAAAACAGCTAAAACTGTCATGAAGTACAGTAGATTCACCTTATCCACAGAGGCTATGTGGATATCCACCCCTAGTGGATGCCTAGAACCGCAGATAGTGTTGAGTCCTATATATATATTATGTTTTCCCTTATACATACCTATGTAAGATAAAGTTTAATTTATAAAATAGACACAGTTAGATGTTAATAACCATAACAAATGACAAAATAGAACAGTTATTGTAATATAATAAAAGTTACTTGAACGTAGTCATTCTCTCCCTCTTAAAATCTTCCTGTATTTTACTTATCTGATAGTAGCTTCTTCATCAACAGAAACTTTTCAGTCATTTTCACATTTTTCAGCCCAAATTCATTCCTAAATTTGTCGAAGGAGTAAGAGATAGGCGCAGTGGGCAATTTGTTTTATCTCAGTTACTTTATTTTCAAAATAAACTGGTAACTATCCTGTACTTTCAGTAAACGGTTTGATGTCACTTGTTTCAAGGGATCCTTTGCTGAATGAAGTATTTGTGTAGGCTCAATGCTTTTTAGTGCAGCACATTGTCAATCAGAACATGGTTTCTGTTCATGTCTTCCACAGACATATTTAATGCCTCTTCCATCTTAACTAAGCACTATTAAGCTTTGTGGTCATTAGTTTTGCAGTTTGAGGTTGGACAGCAAAACTAGCATATGGTTTTGTCCTTCTTCAAAGTTTCTTGGATGGAAGAGTCTTTCCCACTATAGATCTTAGCAACCTCAACATACAATTTTTGTCTTTCCTTATTGTGAACGTGCACCTTTTCACTTAAAGAAATCACTTTCTAATATTTTTTGGCATATCTAAGTTGCCAGCATCACTACTCTTGCACTTCCGGCTTATTATCAAGTAAAGTAAGTAAAATGTTATTAAATAACTTGCACACAAGCCCTGCAAATCCTGGACAGTGAATGTGACAACAGAGAGGGCGATTACGTGACTAACAGATCAGTAGTGTAGACTGCAGGGACACGCTAAACAAGGCGAGGATTCACATTTTGGGAGGGACATAGCAGGATACTGCTAGATTTTTACCATGCTACTTAGAATGCTGTGCAATTTAAAACTTATGGGTTTTTTGTATGGAATTTTTCATTAATATTTTCAGGCCGTAGTTGACTGCAGGTAACTGAAACCATGGAAAATGAAACTGGATAAGGGAGGAAATATTGTACTTATAATAAACAATTTGTAAGATATCAGATAACTTACATGAGAGTAAAATCATGATAATCTTGCATGTTAGATTGTTTTTAACCCATAATTGAGTATCTGTTCAAAATAAAATTCATATGATATTATAATTTCAAAACAGTTGTTTAATAATTAATGGGCATGGATAACAATCAGCTATATTTTACACTGTGCTAAAAATACTCTTAGAATAAGTCTTCTCAGTATTCCTTTGCAAATGAATTCTTTGCCACTTTTTCAAATTTTTAATTTAATTCTTTGGCAGATTAGTTTTTAAGAAATGCTTCTTGTTGAACATAATACAAATATGAACGTTAAAATTATCTCTAAACCATAGCAAAATAAATTTATGTATGCAGATACTAATTTTAGATTCGTGCAGCCAATTTGAAAATATGAAGAGTATAGTCACTTCTTGTCTCTTCCATAAATTTTGTTAGTACAATTCAGATGATTTACAGCTGCTTCTAGGTATTAAGGAAAATCATTTCCAACTTACAGAAAACATTTGTTCTTTAAACTTTGTGAATAAATTTCACCAAAAAATGCTTTCTTTTTTGAAGAATTTAATCACCAACATACATAAATAAGGTCCAAAAAGCAACGTGATCTTGTCATAAAGTGGTAGATAAGGTAGAAATTGGTGCAAATATTCTCTAAAATGAATTAGAAAATTACCAAGGTCTTTCAATTGCTTTAAAAATATAAATACTCTTATAGGAACATGTGCTAAGCTGATCAACCGTAAAGGAGATAAATGTATATGTTCAAAGAAGTTCCTTTTAGCATTATATATCACTGTGATATTTTAAAAAATCAAAATATACAATTATAAAGGATTGATAAATAAAGCACGAATTTTCAATGCTATGAACGACTTTGCAACCACAAAAAAATGTGTTTGCAGTTTTATTATACTCTGGGGAATTATTTCTACAGAATTTAAAAGCAAAAAAGATATAATTACATGTATAAATAATCTCAGCTATATAACAACAAAATACATAGAAATTAAACTGTAATTAAAATTCTGAAAATAGCCATAACAGTTGATGTTAAGAAGGGAAATTATGAGTACATTTTTCCATCTTTCTTTTTTTCTGCATCTTTTTTTCTGCATTTCTAACTTTCTAAGTTAGCCATTAGCTATTTAAAATTGGTTTTAAAATAACATAGTTGTTAAATAACAGTTTAAAAACATTCTACACAAAAAATATTTGTAGTGAGATCCCTAAAAAAAGTATCATTTTGTGAGAAGAAAGACCATTTTGACTGCTGCATAATAGCTCACTATATAAAGTTACTCCAGTATATTAGTCTATTGTATTTACCTGACAATTTTTCAGGTTGTTTACACTTTTTGTTTTGTTTTGTTTTGTTTTGCAACAGAGTCTTGCTCTGTCACCCAAGCTGGAGTGCAATGGCGCTTTCTTGCCTCACTGCAACCTCCGCTTCCCAGGTTCAAGTAGTTCTCCTGCCTCGGCCTCCTGAGTAGCTGGGATTACAGGCCTGCACCACTACGCCTGGCTGATTTTTGTATTTTTAGTAGAGACTGGGTTTCACCATGTTGATCAGGCTGGTCTTGAACTCATGACCTCATGATCCACCTGCTTCAGCCTCCCAAAGTGCTTGGATTACAGGTGTGAGTCACCGCGCCTGGGCTACACTTTTTTGATATTAAAACTTATGCTGCTCTAAATATTACTGTACAAAGCATACACACAATTCTATACACTGGATATAGTAGTCCTATCGATTATTGTTAAAATTATTTTAACAGTATTTCCTGGCTTCATTATAATCCATTATATACATAAGCAAGTTAATATATAATCTCATTTTGAACATTTGTAACATATGTTTTAATAATTTTATGTGAGTTTCTTAAAAACATTGTATCGTTGAGTTTTGCCTTTAATCTGACAATCTCTACTTTTTAATTTAATGTACTTATTCATATGGTTAGGCTTAAGATTATCCTCTCAATAGGGCTTTTTATTTGTATGCTTTTTTCTTTTTAATATTTCTCCTATCAGTTTCTTGTTTCTACCAGAGTCACTGCTTCTAGTACTTCGTAGTGTACATAATAGGAAATACTTGCATGTAAGTTACTTGCATACAAAGCATATCTTTATATACTTCTTTATCTATTCATCTAACCATGTATACATCAAGATACCTATGAGTCCATTAGAATTGATATCTTCAATTCTAATCCAGCACATAAGGTTAATTCTAGCCACCACCCATCTCTACTTGCATATCTGTAACTTCTGTCTAGGACATTGAGACACCTAACTCTCACAAAGTGTAATTTATTTACTTATACATTCAGTCCTAGCACTCATGTAAAGTAGTTTCAGAATTGGGAAATCATATCATTGTTAGAAATAAATTTAATACGAATACACTGTTAAAACAGTAGCTTTTGTTGGTCTTCAACCTTATCCTATAAAGTCAAAGCATTGTCTTTTAAAATTACTTAGGTCAATAACTTTGACTTTTTTTCAGGAAGGTTATGTCATATATTTACAATACAGTTAGATTCACATTTTTTTTAGTCTGTATTTCATTCCGTAATCACTTGGCATCTTGGTTGATCTTTTCTAAAATTTTGCACACAGCTAAGTTAACTTTTTGTTTTGTTCAATTTTAAGGATTTTGACAAATGCATAAAGTAAGGTATCCACCAACACAATACTGTAGAGAACAGTTTCGTTACCCAGCTACTCTGGAGGTTGAGGTGGAAGAATCACTTGAGCCCAGGAGATCAAGGCCAACCTAGCCAACATAGCGAGGCCCTGTCTCCATAAAATAAAAATTAAAATATGCTTTCTGGCTTCTTTAAAGTCAATTCCTCCCCTTTATCCCAATTCCTGGAAATCACTGATCTGTTTGTTTGTTTGTTTGTTTTTCTTAGAGATTAGCCTTTTTCAGAATGGCTAATTAATGAAATAATACAGCATGTTGTCTTTTGGGTTTGACTTCTTTCACTAAGCAGGATGCATTCAAGATTAATCCACGTAATTGAGCGATTTCGTACTTCAGGTTTTTGTTGTTGTTTCAGTTTGAGTTTTTTGTTTGCTTTTGCTTTTTCAATTGTTGAATAGCATTCCACCGTATTGATAAACCACAGTTTATCCTATCATGTGTTGAGGGATATTTTGGTTGTTCCCAGATTTGGGTGATTATGAATAGAGTTGTCATAAATATCTATAAAATGATTTTTATATAGACTAAAGTTTTCCAGTTATTTCAGTAAATATCTCAGAGTGGAGATGCTATGTTGTATAGTAAGAGTAAGTCACACTGCTTTTCAAAGTGATTATACCATTTACCATCCCATCTAGCAATAAATGAGAGTTTCATTTATTCATTATCCTTGCTAGAATTTGGCATTTTCTATCTTTTAAAATTTTGGGGATTCCAGTAGTTATATAGTGATAATGCTGAACTTCTTTTTGTGTGCTTATATTTCATCCATACATATTGTCTGGTATAGAGTCTATACAGATGTTTTGCCTATTTGTATTGGATTTTTGGTTTTCTTACAGTTGAGTTTTAATTGAAAATATTTTCTTTCAGGTTTTTTTTTTTTCATTTATTTAACAGTGTGTTTTGCAGAGCAAAAGTGATTAGTTTTGCTAAGTTCAATGTATTTTTTTCATTTTATTATGATTTTGTTTTATACAAAACTCCCTTTTCCAGGGTGACACAGATTTTCCATTATATTCCCCAAGAAGTTTTGTGGTTTTACCATTTATGCTTTAGGCCTATGATCCATTTTATGTTAACATTTATATGATTTATATGTGTGAATCCTGTGTCAAAGATCTTATTTTACACAGGGACATTTCAATATTTTCTGTACCACTTATTGAAAAGACTATCTCTTCTCCAGTAAATCTTCTATGCATCTACATTATACTAAACTTGTGTGGATCTATTTCTTGACTTGCTAGACTTTCCATTGATCTGTGTGTTCTGTTATTACTTGAACTTAGTATGGTGGCCGGGTACATCAAAAATTTTGTCTGCCTTTCTACTCCACTTTTAGCTTTCAGGAGTCCCTGATGCCTAAACTAGTCACAGAAGGGTTTCTCCACACTGTTGCCTCTCCCTGAGCTGGAGACTCTTTGTTTCTTCATCATGATGAGATTAAACAGGTTCTCACTTTTCCAAATCCAGGCCTTGGGTTTTGGAAATTCTCTGAATTCCTGCCATTCTCCTTGTTTGGAAACCAAAAAAACAATCCCTTATGTCTACGGTGAGTTTGGGGTGGGAAAAGTTTGCCTGTACCATGCAAAATCATAGCAGATCTCTATTTTGTGTTGGAACAAATTCTGGGACCAGGAGATTTTTTCCCCTTTTTTGAGGGACAGAAGATTTTAACCTATCTTCCCATCAAAGTAGCAGTGTGAGGAGTGGGAGAACTTGTGGGCTTAGAGCAGAGGCAATTCCAGGCCTTCTTCTGAGCCAGATAGACTTTAACCTGCTCCTTCCCCTGAAGCAAGTTCTTCAGGGATACTTACTGGACTACTTAGCAACAGTCACTGTAGCAATCTAGCATCTCAGGTTTCTCATATCCTTCACGTTTGGGTTTATTTCTAAGAGAAGAGACTGTCTCATTCTCTATCCACCACGCAACTAAATAAAAGTCTTAATTTTCATGGAAGAATTAAGTAGGTCATCAACTGATTAAATAAAATTTTAGCATGTCAGTTTAAACTGTGTCTTATTTATATCACATTTTATTGGATGTTTTTGGTAATGATTCAGTGGTAGATAAAGAGATATCTTTATTTTCCCTGCCATTTAGACACTTGGTAGAAAGGATAAATTAAAATCATATTATACACAATGGGAAGCAAGCAGAGCAGAAAATGGAATTATTTTGAGGATTGCAAACTTTCAATTGCATAGCATAAATAACTACTTTATTTTTATCTCACATTTCATTTCTTCTTTGATCCTAAGTGCAAATGGGATCAGCAATAAGTTTTCCTACAGATATAAATGAATTTTATTCCAATAAATAGCTTTAACATCTTCACTAATTTATAAATAATTCACACTTAAACATAAAATTGAATTTAAAAACACATTTTTCACTGCTTGTTTAGAATAACTTTCTCAGGGATTTTCAACCAATTTACTGACAGTTTTAGAGCACTTACTATTTCATTAATAATGTTCTTACCATAGGGAGAAGACATAATGAAGACTAAAATACTAGCCTACATGATTATTATACAAACCCTGAAAAACAAGCAGGTACAGATGCTGCAATATAGAAATTAAGTGAGTTTGTGAGGTCTTAGGGTCAGAATTATCCAGAATATCATTATAGTTTTTCCTCTACTTCACACACTGCTGCTAAGTGTTACTCTCTCTCCTATTTAAAATGAGAATCGTTCAGTTTCTCATACTCTTCTCCATTCCAAAAGTACACTTCATCTTTTCCCCACTATATTTTTTCTATTCTAATTCACACACACACTCACACACACATACGTACACATATGGATGCAGCTTCCCTGCCTTATTTTCCAGTGGGAGGTAACTATCAAGAAGTGCTGGATAAGCCTAATGCATATCACCCTCAACCACTTCTCCACATAGGTGAAGGAACCTGAGGAGGAATGTGTAAAAGAAGCTCCCTTTTCAAAGGGACATGAAAAGAGTTTAAGTACCTGAGTATGCAGTATCCTAGTATTCTAGGAAATAAGCCTATATTATTCTTTAAAGTTCCAGTGGTGAATTCTGCTTCCATTTAGGATGTAGAAAGCTGCAAGTGAATACTACTTTTACCCTAAACAAGTAAAAATTGGAAAATATACAAAGTCATAAATTTCTCTGGGTCTATTATAAAGCTAAGATTTTATGTTAACCAAGTGAACAGAATTCTAAAGAGTGACAAGTATCTCCAAGAAGAGGTGGAGACTTTCAAACTCTTTCACATTTGGCAGAGTGTGGAAGAGGTACCTGCCACATAGGCAGGCAAAAATTAAATCAGCTCAAATGACAACAAATTATTAAAAGCTAAAACGGGACCAATATGTCATTTTAGAAGAAAGGTTGTAATCCACAGATACAAAAGGAATTCACAGTTCACAGAGGTCTTTCCCAAGGGCCTCTACTAGGTGCTTATGAGAGAGATTGGGGAAAAGACGGGAGACAAGAGACAGTTTTGCTTGCAGGCACAGGTATCTGTGATATTGTTGATTGCTCCTAGGGACCAGAAAAATACACTGCCCACGTCTAGAAACTCTTCTTTCAAATGAAAGAAGGCCTTCAACTGTTGGAGGAAAATCAGGAAACACTGGGTCCTCAGAGCTCAAGAAAAGAGCTACTGCTTCTGAAAGAGAGGTAGAAGTGAAACTATCTGCCTATAGGCAAGACACAGGAAAACCTCTTAGGCCCAGGAGGTCTATTATCATTTGCTAAGGGGCAGGACACCTTATCTCACCTAAGACACAGATACAATGCAGACCCCGGTTTCCATGAGGATGATTGACGAGAATGCTGAGAATAAAACATCTCAACTTCAAGACTTAGTGCAGTTTTCTTTTTTCTTTCTCTTATTTTTTTAATTAAATTTTGCCTGGAGTTCTATTACCTGAAATGTGTAGTTTTTGTTTCCCTCTCTCCCTTCCCTTCCCTTCCATACCCTTCCCTCTCCTCCCCTCCTCTTCCCTCCCTCCCCCCCCTTTCCATCCCCTCCCCTTCCCCCCCTCCTTCCCTCCTTCCTTCCCTCCTTTCTTCCTTTTCTTCCTCTTTTACTAAATTTTGAAAACTCAACGATTATCTCCTCAAATACTTCTTTTGCTCTGTTTTCTCTTACTTGTCTTTCTAGAACTCCAGTTACCCTTATGTGATAACGTTTGATATTGTCCCAGGGCTATTGGATGCTCTGTTTTATTTTCTTTTCTCTTTATTGAAACATAAAGATTTCAATTTCAAAACATAAATATTTCAATTTCAAAACAATTTTGTACACAATTCCTATTGGCCTCCACTCTTGCTGGCAGTTTATCATTCTTTACCACTGATAGTGTTTTTTTTTTTTAATTTCTAAGAATTTGTATGTGACCTACCTTAATAGTTTCCATCTCCCTCCCCAAATTCCTCATCTGTTCATAAACATTGTCCAATTTTTTTCAGTTAATCCTTTAACATATTAGTATGATAGTTCCTGTATAATAGCTCCAATATCAGCGTTAACTCTGAGTCTGAATCTGTTGATAACTTTTTCTCTTCACAAGATTTTGTTTTTTGTCTCTTGCTTTTTGCGTTTCTCATAATTTTTGAGTGTCAGTAGAGAATAAGAATAGAAAAACAAACAGATAAGGTTTGATTACATCTAAAATGGACACACATCTGTCAGATCTTTAATGTGGGTTAGTGAGTGGATTCAATCTAGTCAATTGGTTTCTGTTGTTACTAGGGTCACCTTTAACGCGTCGAACCCTTTATGTTTCTCTAGCAGTGGATTGATGTTACATGCTACTATCTGAGATGTAGATACTTAGAAGTAGAGTGTAAAACAGTGATTATTGGCCGGATGCGGTGGCTCAGGCCTGTAATCCCAGCACTTTGGGAGGCTGAGGCGGGCAGATCACGAGGTCAGGAGATCGAGACCATCCTGGCTAACACGGTGAAACCTCGTCTCTACTAAAAGTACAAAAAATTAGCTGGGTGAGGTGGCGGGCGCCTGTAGTCCCAGCTACTTGGGAGGCTGAGGCAGGAGAATGGTCTAAACCCGGGAGGCAGAGCTTGCAGTGAGCCAAGATCCTGCCACTGCTCTCCAGCCTGGGTGACAGAGTGAGACTCTGTCTCAAAAAAATTAAAAAAAATAAAAAATAAAAATAAAAACAAAAAACAGTGATTCTCGAACAGATGATTCGAACAGATGATTTATTGAGGGGTCCTCTCAGAAGAAGGGAATGAGTAAAGTATGTTAATGTTGAAGGAAATGTAGGCAAAGACATGGTGTCAAGAGAAGTCTAAGGTAAGTACAGTATAATGGTAGAATCTGGAGTGTAAATACCATGACAGAGGTTGTCTTACCTAGAGATAAGCTGTTGTACCCCTAGCTGACTCGATCATTAGCTAGAGGCTGCCCAGCAGGAAGAAGGCACAACTTCCTAGGGGTTTCCCATTGGGGTAGCTCCGTTTGCCATGGACAAGCCTCTGGGGAAGGCTGGAGTTGCAACAGCTGGAGAATGGGTGCAACAGCCAAATAACAGGAATCTGGTCAGGTCACCCAAAGCATCCGATATATACAAATTCTGACTACATTCTATGTTCAGTCATTCCAATCAAATTACAGGTGTCAGTTTGTAGCTAGGACATTCGTATATTTAGTCAAGGAGTTAGAAGTAAAAGAATTAGATAGTATTTTCACGAAGTGTTTAAGACCAGCATGCATTAAGTGTTACCCCTACAATTTTAAAAAGTAATTTTTTCACACAGTATATTGAGAATAGATGTTCAAAATTCATTGGTTATATTTTTGTCATAAATTTCTTGTATGTATTTGTACTGTATGCCTACAGCTGGCATTCTAAAATTAAATAGATGTGTTGTATAATCATAAGCATACCATATAGTGAATCGAGATACCTGAGTCCTAGTCTAGAAATTACTACTAGAAAACTCTGTGACTTTGGGCAAGTCACTTATCTTAGCCACGTTTTCTTTATCTGTAAAAGGCAAATAAGAAAGACAACACATAATTTTAAGATTCAATTTGGTTGAGGGAAATTTTATTCAAGTTAAGAGTGGATAGTATGTGCCTTTCCTTTATTGCTAAGAGCAAAATGATATTCTGAAATGCAGACTCTTTTCCATGCAAATTAACAGTGATTTGAAATACCATAATGAGAAATTCCAAATTATGCTTAAGTAGATTAATTTACACCTGCATTTTTAAGCTTCATATATACATATTCTTGCAAAACATAAATAAAATGGTGCTGGGAAAAAAAAAGAAATTAAGGAAAATTGTAAATCAGGGGATATGTGAGTGAGGAAAGAGATGATTAAAAACAGCAGGTTAGATGTAAGTATAATTATTTTTAAATGTCTTTTTTTAGTATGCTAATGTTTTATTTTTAACTGACAACTAAGACAAGCATAAATTTAAAGATATATAAAAATTTATAGTTACATACATTTAAGCAAAGGAAAGATCTTAGTTTCTCCTTTAATTCTCTGAAGTTTATAAATGAGAATTCTAACGTGCAAAGTGTTGGGGAGAAAAGGGTAGGGACTTTGATGAGAATTAAAAGTGCTCTTCTGGACGCTGCTAAAATTAAAGATGTCTATTATTTGTTTGTCCAGAAAATGTGGTAGGATTTTATTTTAATCACCCTGAATTTACTTTGCAATAAAAGGGTCACCGTGGACACCCTGCACTGTCATTAGGCCTAATTAAGTTTTACATTTCCTCTAATTCACGAGTAGAATCTATATACATGTATTATTTTGGTTTTCTGTTGATGAAGTACATGGGGAAGACACAGGTGAAGTCTTTGGTGAAATACAGAGAGAAAAGCATAATTCAACAGTAAACACTATATGGTCAGAGGCAAATATTGTAGCCCTTAAAAATTCATAAAAGCTTAGGAGGCCGAGGTGGGTGGATCACGAGGTCAGGAGGTTGAGACTATCTTGGCCAACATGGTGAAACCCCATCTCTACTAAAATACAAAAAATTAGCCAGGCATGGGGGTGCATGCCTGTAATTACAGATACTCAGGAGGGCAGGGGAATTGCTTGAACCCAGGAGGCGGAGGTTTCAGTGAGCGAAGATCATACCACTGCACTCCAGCCTGGCGACAGAGCAAGACTCCGTCTCAAAAAAAAAAAAAAAAAAAAATCATAAAAGCCCTAAAAGATAATGTTTGTTTATAAGGCAAAGCTGAGAACAAAAATCACATTGGCAATGCACTCTTCATTTTTGCTTAAAAAGTTTTTGTCATATGGTATAAGATGTGAATTCTTATGGTTATTGAACAAAAGAAAAAATGGAAAAAACAAACATGAGAAAAGTAAAATGGATGAACAGCTTCTGAATCATAAGTCTTTATGTTTTCTAAATCCTTCATGAGATCATGCAGGATGTCAGTAAAATATCCAAAGATATCTGAGCAGACAGACATGTGTGTATACTTTGTGCTATTCTAGTACTCGAAGGCTTACAGTGTTAAAGAGCAAGGTAAGTATCAGTAAACAAGAAAGTTATCAATTTACTCAAGAACAGATCTATATAGAATAATATAATAAATGCACATTTTGCATTTTTTTCAAAATTGATACCGTAGATAACATTCTGGAAGAAAAAATTGAATAAATCACGAATGTAATGAGATCTCCTTGGGTTGATCTTGTGAATAAAATCAATAGATAAGCTACTCAACCCTAAAGTAGCTAACTTAATACATTTTTCCTTTTGTTTGTTTTGTTTTATTTTGTTTTGTTTTTTAACTGGTCTGTTTCTACTGTAGTCAACAATCCAAAATATCACTAAGAGTGACTATGGAAATTTTCCTAAGCATCAATTTATATTGAATGACACACATTTTTAAAATTGTAAATATTTTTATAATGGGTTAGATACTTTAACTTCGCATTTAATGAAATAAACAATTTCTTAATCTTCCCAAAGCAGTGACAAAAAAAATTTTATTTTCAATGACAAGTGTGATAAGTGAATTGATCTAGGAATAGATACGGAATCTAGGGAACAAATGAAAGCTCATTAGTGCTTTAATCATAAAAATAACTATTATTATGGTCATGCTGCTATTTCTATGTAAATATTTTTTTAGAAAAACCAGTGTTTTTCTTATTTATATACTTTATGTATGACTTCATTTTCCTGAAACGTGTATTAACCTGCAAAAGGGCAATGAAATTATTAATTATACACAATCTTAATATGATAAACATGTGACAAGAAAATAACACATTTTTCCACCCACCATGTTGTATTCATTTGTAGCTATAAAGCCTTTCTTTCAAATTATTTAATTAAATTGTTCTATTCCTAACTTGTTCACTGATCTCTATTTTACATAAATTATGTCCCAAATAATTCATTTATGTCTTGTGTTATTTTAAAAACACATACACAATATGGGAAAGTCAGTAATTTGTATTTTAAATCATGAAATACAAAAAAAGTCTGTGTGTTTCACAGAATTCGATTTTTAATTTTTAGATACTGTTGGAGTGTATCTGGTTAAACTTTTCATTTCACAGGGAAACTTTCAGACTTTCTAGGCTTAAGCCTTTTTTTTTCCCACCCCTCTGGAAAGTTAAAGAAACTTGAAAGCAATAGAAAAAGCAGGTGATTAATTGCCTGTAGGCTTAGTCCTAATGAAAAAAATGGTGGCTCATGTATGTAATCCCAGCACTTTGGGAGGCTGAGGTGGACAGATCACTTGAAGCCACGAAGTCAAGACCAGTCCGGCCAACATGGTGAAACCCTATTTCTACTAAAACTACAAAATTGGGCCGGGAGTGGTGGCACACACCTGTAACCCCAGCTTATTGGGAAGCTGAGACCAGAGAATCACTTGAACCTGTGAGGCAGAGGTTTTGATGAGTCGAGATTGTGCCACTGCACTCCAGCCTGGGCTACAGATCTAAAAAAAAAAAAAAAAAAAAAGAGAAAGTTGCTATTCAAGTGTTCAAGTGTAGGTCTCTGACCAGAAATAGTGGCATCATCTGGAAGATGGCTCGAGATGCAGAATCTCCAGCACCACTACAGATTCATTGAATCAGAATCTGCAATTTAGTCCAATTCTTGATGATCCATAAACAGGTTAAAATGTTACAACTATTTATTAAGAAAAATTTCGATTGGAATGAGATTTGCTTTTAGGATCTCTGCTCACTTCCATATCCAACTCTACTTCTTAGAGTCTAAAAACATGATCCTACATGTTCACCAATGTAGGATGCTCATGGCAATCAGTCCTTCCTAATCTGTGGAGAAATACTGTGACATATTTGTATATAATTTTCAAAATTGTATTAAATTGGTCATACTCTGTTCCTCAAGATCCATTCTTTACCCTGTTCCCTGCTCTGTGCCATAGAGAGGCTGTACTCTAGAAACAGTGACCTGGGTTCCTTGCACTTTTGATTTTGGTTGGATTTTGCCAATGAAGAGAACCAGGTAGAGATTAGATAATGAAAGAGGAAGTTAAGGTGACTATTTTCTGACTCCTATTTTCTCTTTGCTTGGGCACCAGAATCCTAGAAATAGCTGTTCTTCTCCACAGTTACACCTGGTGTTGGGCAGCTCCTCTTCCAACACTTGTGCTTCCTCCTGGCTCTAGTATTACTAGTTCATCATCCCCTAGCCCCTTCAGGGCTACAGGTGGTACCATTTTCTGATGTTGCTAGTCCATCAACAATCTTTGCTGATTCCCTCAACCCTAGCTACAGCACTGTACATAGTCCCTTCATTGTGTTCAAAGTTCCAAAATCATCAGTTTCCTCCAAGGACACTACCTAATACATCCATCTTTTCTAATTTATTTGTATATTTTATAATGTTCTATAATTAACCTATCCATACACACACACACACACGTATAACATAAACATCCATACAAACACACACACACTGGTATAGTAGGGAGCATAGTAAATTTATTTAGAGATCACTGCTAACATCATCCAAAGTTGACAAGTAATATGTTAAAAACTGTGCTCTTCGAACAAAGCAATTGTTCTATAAGAGCAATTGAGGTCACCTACAGATAGATCTAATCAGTTAAAAACATATTCATATTTTTTCTAGCATTACTTTTATCCTTGTGATTCATATCATTAATTGGTTTGGTATTTTAACAAGACATCAAGTAAAGAAATAAATCATTAAAACCTGCATAAATAACATGGGATTTATTTTAACTTGATGTATTTGCTAATTTATGAATATGCATATATGTACTAACTAAAGTTGAGCAAAAACCTCAACTTTCTCTCTCTATTTGTAGTTAAGAAAGTTAGTAGCCAGACTTTCTCACTCCCTTCTCTACCAGGTAGGAAATTGCTGTACGTTTTCTGGGACAGTTGAGCAACCAAAGTAAAGAACCCACTGCAACTGATAGGTGGTGCCCTCCCCCAACAATTGCCAAGCCACTTCATCTTATACTGAAGCACAAGAATCCACTCTACATGCTGATGGTAGGCATGTCCAATCAATTCTTAAGGTCTCATTTTTTATAAATAAAATGAGAGTCAAGAATTGGCTCCTCATATGAATGACGACAGAACAAACAAACAGAAAAACAGTAAAGATGACAGAAAAGATTTAAAATAAAGGCGATGCTGGAAGCAGAAAAAAAAAAGCTTTTGGATCCATGAAACAAAAATAAATCTTTAAAAATCTTATTCAGAGAATAAACTTATGTCTTTAAAATTCAATTGTAGTAATGAACACTTCAGTTGAGGACAAAATGAAGACAATCTTTCAGAAAGACTGAAATACAAATATATAGTGAGAGACAAAAGAAGAAAATTAGAAGACTATCTAGAAAACCCAAAACCAAATAATGAATCTATGAGGAATAAAGAGGGAAATGAAGCCAAAGAATTAAAAAAAAATTCACTTATACTCTCCAAAATTAAAAGTAAAGCACATGCGTTTCCATACTGAAACTATCCACCTACTGTCCAGTAAAATGGATGAAAAAGATCTGTACCAAAGCTCATTATTGTAAAATTTTAGAACACTTGTGCCTAAGGGGAGATTATAAACACTACCAGAGATGGGAGATTAAAAATAAAATATTATAAAGAGAAGATCAGAAATCAAAATATAATCGATTATTTTAAACAGCCGCAATGAAAGCTTGAGGACCATGAAGTAATGCCTGAAGATTTAATGGAAGTGACCATCTATGGAGAACTCCATATCTAGACAAATAATCAAAACTGCCAAGACATTCTCAGACATAAAAACTCACGAACTTCATAAACATTCACTCATGCACAAAAACCATTGAAAAAATGTGTACTACCAAAATGAGAGAATACGTCAAGAAAGAAGGAGTTGTGGGAATCAGAAAACAGGGTATCCAAGACAGAAAAATGGCTTAAAGGATTTTACAGGATCATGGTGAAGACAGATTGCAGAACAGCAACTGAGCAGCAGGCCTAGAGAGTACTCATTCAAAAGCAAAACATACTCCAGGAGAGATACTGCCAAGAAAGAAAAAGAGAGAGAGGAGAAAGAAAGCTTTATAGATTATCTCATCAATTTGAAAATATCGCATGGAAATTTATATTTTTGGAAGATTAAAAAAATCAAACAAAAAAATGAGTAATTATTTACCCCAAGAAATAAAATGTATATAGCACTATATAACTCATCAGTAATATGTCGATGAAATGTAATCACTGAAAATACATCTAAGAAATTTGTAGTTCAATGTATTCATTATAAACCAAAATTCTGATCGTCCATATGAAAATTGTCATTATCTAATCATTAACAGTAAGAAATAAAGCAATTTAAGGAAAAGCAAGTTATTGAGAAATAAACGTGAATACCATAAAAGTAAGACAAAAATCTATGATTCCAAAGTGATTGCTTCTGGAAAGCAGTGATAATTAGCATCTGCATAGTTTCCTTCTACTCTCACCCAAATACATTCAGTTGACTAACACCAATACTGATTTAGTGCAGAATAAAAGATTTGTAAATTATACTTTTTTACAATCCATTTTCTAAAGCCCTACATAATTACTCAGAATCCATATAATGTTGCAGCTATTTAGTCTTCATTGTATTCTATAGCAATTTTTAAATTACAGTCAGGAGTAAGCGGCACTATGACAGGCACTGGGCATGCAAACGCTCTAATCTTGTATATTAACCCTGGAACAGAACACACTCTTCATCTTGTCTGGACCACCCATCAATTCCTTCTCTTGCCATATCTCTGTTGTGACTCAAAAGTCTTCCCAAGAAGACGGTGCGACCTCCTCAATAATTATACTCCTGCTTTAAGAACTTGATTTTTAAAAGAAGAAATATCAAAATGCTTTATGAAAAAAATCATAATCATGAAATCTTTCTATTTCACTCACTTCAGTCAGTGAGTAATTCTACAAATTTCTATTCTCTATTGGGCACACTGTGTGTTCTAGATAATTTTCTTCTCTATAGTTAAAAATTTCCCATATATTATTTCTTCCATTAATGCTTTCTACAGTTATCTAGGAAGATTTGATATGTTCTCCCATTTGGATACGAGAATATCATTGTTATTTTCCCTATTCTCACCTCATTGACATATTTCTCCTTGCTCCTGAAAGATATTACATAATTATAATATAAATAGCAACAATATGTGTCCATTAAATGCTTCCTAAAATATTTTTGTTCTTTTTCTATTTGTCTATCTCATGACTGCCATTCGGACTATAACTTTTTAGAGGAGAATGGGCATATCCATATGCAGAACCTGGTCTAGACATAAGGATCCTTAATACATATTAATTCTTGATGGTACCTGGTCATAGCCAGTTAAACCCCCTGTCCCATTTACTTTTTGTAAATTATTCTTTTCTATCAGTACTGTTTTATAGTATTTGCTATTTTAATTGAAATAAATATTTACCTTAATTATTCCTCATGGGTGAGAGAGGGCAAAGACAGGTAGAAGGATGTGTCATATCTGATAGATAGTTTTATATACTTCTGGCAAAACATACTAAATCATTTTATTATTTATTATCACTTTTTAAATACTATGCTTTTTTATCTGATATTAGATTGAGTATATGTATATAACAAGATTTATTCCAGTGACCATTAGAAAAATATTTTAACAAAAATGAGTGATAAAATAATTATAACTTAAATCCAATGCACTCAGTCTGTAAGTCCTCTGTCATTCTGTCATCTTTTTTATTATATCATTAGTGTAGTGATTCACATTTGTTGAAATATGAGAACACACAAAATACAAAGAGGCAATCCAGTGGAATCTAGAGGAGTAATAGAATGTGAGGGCTTTTATCAAGCTAACTTGGCTGGGTTATAAAACGTCATGGGTGGACAACTGCATGACATATGAAAAAAGATGATTATCATGCTAGAAAAATATTAAAGATAATTCTTAATATTTTGACCTTTGCACAGCCAAAAAAATATAGGCAGTCCTGAACATTTTCTTTCTTCTAAAATGGAATATATGTCATCCAAAGGGTCTGTTCTCTCATGTCTTTATATTTCTATAAAAATAAATCAGGCTAGATAGACCAAGATGCACAATCAAAAAGAGGTTATTCTTCTTTCATTAAAAAATCCATAATCCTGAATAAAAAAATTAGAAGATATGAACCTGTTCAACTGTTGAAAATATATTTTATGCTTCTTTAAAATGACCATTTTAAAAATGTTAGTTATGTGAAAATTTACTGCCATTTAAAAAAATAATTCTTCTTGGCTGTTCAGTACATGCTCACCATTTTTCAGAGGAGGAAACTGAGGCTGAAAAAGAATAAATAATTTTCCAGAAGTTGCACAGTAAATTAGTAGGGCAAGACACAAGTAGTCCTGGGCCCCTGTTTCTCAGCTAAGACTTATTTATTCTCATATGTTGCTTTTTAAACATTTTGAGCATTCTATATGAATTCATTTTTAGAGCCAAGATCATGCCACTGCACTCCAGCCTGGGTGACAGAGCAAGACTCCATTTCAAAAAAAAAAAAAGAAGCAGCAGCAGCAGCATCACACTAGGGCAGAGCAGGGCACAACTGAAGGGAGGTGAGAGTAGAGAAGTGCAGATGATGATGAAAAGACTATTAAAATTTTTCAAACAAGGTATGGTGAACTCCAAACTGCTTCACTAGACACTAGTGAGGATGTATATAGAGAACAAATACTTAAAGATTGTATAAACAAGTTTAACCATGGATTAATTTTTAAGGTAAATGAAGTAAAGAAAATCTACCAATTAATTAATGTTTTCAAGTGAGATAAAATGTGTTTATCTATTATAAATATACATCATAGTTGTTCCTTGGGTATAGATCAATTGGTAGGAAGAATACAGTGTGATAAGGATTTAAAATGTAGACTCCTGCAGAATGTTTATATGACAATGCATGGCAAAGAGGAGTTCACAGAGCATATTGAGAAATGGCCAGAGGTGTATAAGGTAAATGGAAAATGAAAATTATCCCAGAAACCATGGGAGAAAAATATGTTTGAAGAAGGAAACACTGGTCAGTAGTGACAAATGTTGCCATGAAATAAAGAAAACTGAAGTCGAAAGATGCTCATTGGATTATCATACTAAAAATTTAATTAAAATATTTTCAGTGACCTGATCAGATAAAAAATTTAGCTTAAAATAAATAAATCATTGATCAAACAGGATATACTAAATTCAGTACTTTCAGTGTAAGCTACTATTTCCCAAAATGTTTGGAGAAAAATGATAGGGCACGTAGAAGGGATTTAACACCAAAATAACATATTTTGTGGATGGAAGCATTTTCAACATATTTCTATGTAGAGAGAAAGAAACAAATGTAGAGGAAGATATTACAGAATATTTGATGAAATAAAAATACTGAGTATTTGGAAAGAGGAGAAGAGCCAAATCAAAGATAAAAGAATAAGTTTTTGATATAAGCCTGAATATCACTATCTCTGACTTGAATAGGTATTAGATAACATTACAGGTAAGCATGTCTAACCTTAGAGCATTGATAACTGATAAGCTCTATTGTCTTCGTAAAATTTGAAGCAAAGTCATATGAAAGAGATAAAGACAAGATAGCATATTTGAGATGAATAAAGATAGTAAAGAATAGACTTCCCAGAAGTAAGACAAGAAGAGTAAGAACCTGGCTAGGCACAGTGGCTCACACCTGTAATCCCAAAATTTTGGGAGGCTGAGGCAGGAGGGTCACTTGAACCCAGAAGTTCAAGACCAACCTAGGAAATATAGTGAGATCTCATCCCTACAAAAAACAAAACAAAAAAGATTAGTTAGACATGGTGGTGCATGCATGTAGTCACAGCTACTTAGGAGGCTGAAGTGGAAAGATTGTTTGAGCCCAGGAAGTAGAGGCTGCAGTGAGCTATGATAACATCACTGCACTCCATCTTGGGTGACAGAGCAAGACTCTGTTTCAAATCAAAACAACAACAACAAAAGAAAAGTAAGACTCCGTATGCGGATTTCACCCAAGCCAGTTTTGATCCTGAGGGTGCCCACATGTGGGTGATCACGCAGCTGTATTCAAATAACATATTGTGCTTAAATTAATGTTCTTAGATTCAAGCCAATTAATACAAAGTTATATCATTTTAGAAATGAAAGCATTAATCATCTGCAAAGGTTTATGTCAAGTTAACAAATCAAAAATTAAATTTAAATATACTGACACCATGCTTCATTGAATATTTATCTTAGGATTTCATTTACAGTCATATAACTCATTTCTAATTCAGTCAATGAATCAACTACTAAGACTTTGCTTTAAGTATCAAATATGAGCCTAAAGCTAGTCTGGAGGGCAATATAGGAAAATTGTAATAAATTATCCTGATCTTCAAGATTCTTAGACTCTAGAGAAGCATGTAATAAAAAAAGGGACAAATAAAATAGCACATTGTTGTCAAAATTCATAACTGGACAACTAATTACAAATTGGGATAGCAGTTAAATCAAGCCTGAATATTTATGTATTTATGAAGCTCTGAAGTATGAGTCAAAGTCTTTGACTTGAAGTACCTTACATTGTGATTTAGAAGAAAAAATAAATACCCTCAAATTATTTTTAGGAATAGAAGGCAATACTTATCAAATGACAAATGACAGGAATAAAATATTTATGGTACTAACTGGATAATTATGGAATAGGTAATAGTTGATAAAAATATTAAAATGGGTTTAATGTTTTATGAGGAAAAATCAAGGTACATGAGTAAGAATCAGAGATCTGAAAACAATTTTTTTAAAAAGAGAAGTATCAGCCCCAGTGGACAAACCTCTAAAATTTGCAGACTACATTTGGATTAAAGAGATGAATTCCCAGGTATAATGAACCAAGGCTGCATTTGCAATGACCCTTGTTCGTGAGCACATGTTGCATTCTTTATTACCGTTTCTCCTACTGAAGAAAATGTACAGGGTGGAGTAAGTATGAAGTCACATTCCTAGGAAGCATTAAATAATAATTAGTGAGACAATAGTCAGTAAGGGGATGGAAAACTTAGAGCACTATTTGGAGTGTGCCTCTTAGTAGAAGGAATTTAAGGGGAAGACAACATGAGTGAAGACATCATCATCAAAGACTAAGACAGAAATAGTAAGACATTTAACAATAGTAGTGCACTGGCAATATCCAAACATATGATACAATTTGGAAGAGTGGAAAATAAGACTGATTAGGTAAGAATAGAATACACAATGGGTGGCTTTGAAAGTCAGTGAGAAGAAATTAGGTTTAAAGCAATGAAAATTAGGAAACCATTAAAATAATTTGGAGTAAGAAAGTGGTAAAAATAGTATTGTCAGATAATCTACCAAGATCTAGGGTAGAAGAATATTTAAAAATAATTAACCCCAGCCTATAGGAAGATTAAACTATTGTTCATGATAAATTGAATTCAGATAGAACCGCAAGGAGAGAAAACAGCAAGGAGGACCATAGAGTAAAACGGTCCCTTCTCCCCTGTTTTTATGCGTTAGGAATGGAACTATGCCAAACCAATGCAAAATTTCTATTTATGACAGATTATCAGCATATGTTTCTAGTGAGCTTTCAGGGCATTATAATAAAATTTTTTAAATATCCACATAAATTCCATGGTGCTTTCAGACAAATATAAAGTCTTCAGACTTTAGACTTTAGCCTTTACACTATAGACTTTAAAATCTTTCGACTTTATATTAGTCTAAAGGCACCATGGAATTTATGTGGATTAGAGTTTTCCAAATAAATAGAACCAATAGAATATATAGAGAGATATATATGAGGAGATTTATTATGAGAATTGGCTCATACAATTATGGAGGCCAAGAAGCCTCACAATAGATAGATATGCCATCTGCAAGATGGAGAGGCAGAAAAGCTGGTAGTGTAATTTAGATGAAAGATGAATGCCTGAGAACCAGGGAAGCTGATGATATAACACCCAAGGACTAAAGCTGACAAGCTGGTATAAGTTTTGAAGTCCGAAAAGAAGGAGCATCAAATGTCCCAAACCAGAAGAAGATGGATGTCCCAGCACAAGCAGAAAGAGAAAATTCAACTTTTCTCTGCCTTTTTGTTTTATTTAGGTTTTTAATAGATTGGATGATGCCAACCCCACAGTGGTAAGGATGAATCTTCTTTAGTCAGTCTACTGATTCGAATACCTATCTCTTCTAGAAACACTCTCAGAGACACACTTAGAAAGAATGTTTATCTGGGCATCCCTTAACCTCAACAAGTTGAAACATAAAATTGACCATCACAGTCTTGATATGTTAAAATATCAGATTTATCTCTGGAAGTCTACACTAAGCTTTTATTTTTAAATGTTTTGTGGGAATAATCTTAATAAAATCTGACCAGTGATGTGTGATGAGATTAAACTAGTCTCAACTTATTTAAGTGCAGGCACACAATAATACCAATCTAGTCTAATAACATCAAATAGTTCTTTACAAATATGTATGGCGCATGCCAGAAGCCAGATACTATATGACAATGAATTCACATATAAAATTGGTTATGAAAAGAAATGTTGTCTAAATTCAAGTTTTCTGCTAAAATCGTGGTTAAAAAAAACTCTATAAAACTTGAATTAATCCATTATTTTTCCTATCATAAAACACAGATTTCGTTTAAATGGTCATCAAAGACAAACTTTGTCAGGTTTTCTCAAGTTCAATGTATTTTAAGATGAGGGAGGCAAATATTGGAGGTTTCAGACATATATAGGCAAATTAAAGAATTTCTACTACATGTAATACATCTAAGTACAATAGTTAACTAAAGGTGTCAAAAGGTCCGGGTGGTTCGCATGATCTAGGGAAAGACTGGGCTGGTATTCAAAAGAAAGGCATAGATTTTTAACTTGATCTGCTGCTATGAAAATTCAATTACACTCACCAGATCTTGTTTTCCTTGTCAGTGAAATGGTTAGAAGTGTGAGGTAATAACAGTAATTTAATAATACTAATAGGCAGAAGTTTTGATATAACATTTTGGGAGCTTACTGTGAGTGAACTGAGCATTATAAATGCTTTACATGCGTTATTTTCATTAATCCTCAAAACAGCTAGAAGAGGAAGTGTCACTCTCATTTCCATTTTTATACCGGGGAAGTGTAAATTTGAGATGAGAAAATTGAATTTAGTAAATTATACAACTTTTCCAATATACTTAGGTCATAAGTGCCGTGAAGTATTATGCATTGCTATGCCCCTCTACTGTGGAATGACAATGTATAGATAACAATGGAAAAAATATTAAGAAATACTTTGTATACTATAAAGTATATTATAAATATACTACAATTATTTCATTTTACTGTATTATAAATATCCTATGAAAGTTTTTGAGGCTAATGAACATTTATGTTATCACAGCACTTTCCATTATAAATAATGAATAAGTATTTGTTCAATGAAGAAAGGAAGGAAAGAGAGGAGTATATTACCACGAAGTAGCTTACTGGAGAAAGTAAGGAAAACCTATGAAGTTGAACCATATGAAAGTACCATTTTTGTAATACATAATGGTTGATAATATGCAAATTCATATAGCTCTAATGTAAATAACACAACAAAACTGCTCAAATTATCTTCAACTTATCTTAAGTTGAAGAAATTATTTTATTTAAGAAGAAGTGCATTTTGGCTTCCGGTGTTGTAGCTAATGATAAACACTGTGGCAATTCTTTTGTTCCCTATAGTACCCCAGAACACCATGGCTTAAGACAACAATTTTTTTTTTTTTTTTGAGACAGAGTCTTGCTCTGTCGCCCAGGCTGGAGTGCAGTGGCCAGATCTCAGCTCACTGCAAGCTCCGCCTCCAGGGTTTACGCCATTCTCCTGCCTCAGCCTCCCGAATAGCTGGGACTACAGGCGCCCGCCACCTCGCCCGGCTAGTTTTTTTTTTTTTTTTTTTTTTTGTATTTTTAGTAGAGACGGGATTTCACCGTGTTAGCCAGGATGATCTCGATCTCCTGACCTCGTGATCCGCCCGTCTCGGCCTCCCAAAGTGCTGGGATTACAGGCTTGAGCCACCGCGCCCGGCCAACAATTTTATTCTTTCTCACAATTTTGCTTTGGACTTAGAACTTCCATATTTGCAAATTCTGCCTGACAAACGAACACTTCCTTCATTTGTTCATCACTCTTTTTCCGTATCTCACACTGTATAGGTCTAAAAGAAAATAAAAATAGCTGATGCTATGAACAGTCTACCTAAAATTCCCCTAAACCAAATACACAAGTTCCTTATATACATTCTCTATTTTTATTTACCACTGATGATGTTTTACCACTTTTTTTCCTTCTATATGAGATCGTCTCCCTTTCTTTCGCATGCAGCGGCAGTTTTCTCTCTGCCTTTCCAGCCTCACCTCATGATCTCCTTGCTATTCTCTTGTCTCCATTCCTAACCAGTCCCAACCCCAATGTTAAATTTTAGATTTTTGAAATGAAATGTTACATGTCTTTAAATCAGCCCCTAATCCTGATTTAGGGTATTTCAGTTTTCCATATCTATGTAAACCATTCAAGATTCTCATTGCTGAGAACAGCTATTTATTTTTTTCACAATTCTGGGGATGGCCTGCTGGGTCCCCTGCTGGCTTCTCTTGGACTCCCTCATGTAACTGCATTCAGTGGGAGGGTTGTCTGAGCTGGAAAATTCAAGAAGAGCTCTATGGCCTGTCTGTCTTTGGTGTCTGCTGTTTGCTGGGGTGCCTTGATTTTCTTCCACATGGAGTTCAAACTATTATCAATTCCCTTTTCCACCTCCTCACTTAAACATTCAAAATGTAGACATATTCTCCTCAAATTCACCTATGCTGCAAAGTACTAAATGATTTATTCTAGTAGATTTCAGAGGTGTTACACTGCCCTTCAGAGACAACTTTGAATATTTTTGGAGGTATTTGTGTCTTTTCATAGAGATGTTTTTAGGAATTTACATATAGCAAAGCATATTTTAAGAATATACTTTTCCTCAAACTTACTTTGAGTTTCAGTTATACACTGCATTGACATTATCATTTTTAAAGTATAATGGATGCAATAAAATTTAATACATTAAGGATACACTTCGATAAGCTTTATAAACGTATAGTAATGAAACTTCCAAAAAAACCATGAATGAACATAGCCATCATTTCACAAAGTTCACTCCTGGCTTCGGCCCAGTGACTCACGCCGGTAATCCCAGCACTTTGGGAGGCCAAGGTTGGAGGATTGTTTGAGTCCAGGATTCAAGACCAGCCTTAGCAACATAGCAAGCCTCCATCTATGCAAAAAATAAAAATAATTAGCCAGGCACGTTGTTGCATGCCTGTGCTCTCAGCTATTGGGGAGGCTGTGGTAGGAGGAGTGAGACTGGCCCAAAAAAAAAAAAAAAAAAAAAAAGTGGCCCAGCACTGTGGCTCACGTCTGTAATCCCAGCACTTTGGGAGACTGAGGAGGGCGGATCACTTGAGGTCAGGAGTTGGAGACCAGCCTGGCCAAATGGTGAAACCCTATCTCTACTAAAAAGTATAAAAATCTGTCGGGTATGGTGGTGCATGCTTGTAATCCCAGCTACTTGGGAGGCTGAGGCAGGAGAATCACTTGAACCCAGGAGACTAAGGTGTCAGTGAGCTGAGATCGTGCCACTGCACTCCAGCCTGGGCGACAGAGAGAGACTCCGTCTCAGAAAACAAACAAACAAAAGTTCCCTCATCCCCCAACATTTGGTCTCTGGCAACCATTGATCTTTTGTCTGCTACTTCAGTCTTATCAAAAGGTCTGGCATTTTCTGACTGGCATTTATTTTTTGGATGGATAACATACAGTCCGTATATTGTGGTGATAAAAGAGACATCAAATTAAGAAGACTCTTGAGTAGGGTAAAGTTTTGACTTTACATCAAAGGCAGTGAGGACCTATTAGTGGATCTTTAATAAGCGAGATTCTTGATACAACTTGCACTTCCAAATCTTCCAGAAGCAGAAGATGGAAATGTGAACCTGGAGGTAAAGAGTAAGTTCAGATGAGGAATGATGATACCTGGAATAAGACAATAAAACACACTTGTTTTGTTGTTGTTATTGTTGTTCTGTTTTGTTTTAGGCTTTTAGCAACCTGAACCATGGGTTTTAGTTTCTTTATTTAGTGGTAAGCAGAAAAGAGGAATGAGGAAGGGGCTTTACTGGGCCAACCAGAAACAGAAACTAAGAACCCATGACTATATTCTCTCCCTTGGACACTCCAATAGGAGGAGTAGAGTAGTGGATACAGGGCCGGGAGATATTGAGCAGGCTGCTCTAAGCAAAATTTGGAGAAATGAAGGGTTATAGTCAGGATTTGGGGTTCAAAAGCAGGAAGGGTAGTAGAGCTTTAGTCACATACACACACACACACAAACAAAACAGAGAAGCAGGATTGAGGTACAAAGAAAAAAAGAATGATGGAGTTAAACTTTGATAATACTTAGTCTGAAATATTTGTGAAATATTTAGGTGAAAATGTCTAATCATTTCCAAGACCAAGAAAAATGTCTCGATTAAAGCTACTGATTTGAAAGTCATAAAGCAGATATTGAAAACAATATGATTTGTATATCTATTCCACTAACAAAATGTATTTCTTCCCCTATATGTTTTCCTTGAAGTTAGAAATATTCTTCTTTCATAATATCTGTACCCCTCTATCTCTTTCTACTTGCACTTACCTTTTTTGGGCTTTGATCATTTCCAACATGTAGAACCATAACATCCTCCCGTAAGTCCCCCACCTAACAGTCAAATACTGCTATCACAGTCCTTGGCCCCCACCCCTCTGTTTGGCTGAAAGGCTCCTCTTCTTCCAATCACTACCTGTAAAATTGCTATCAATCTCACAAAATCCAGTTCTAAAGAGCTGCTTCATTTAACCCTGTTATGATTATATCCCTACGCACATATGCAATTTCTATTTTCTATTTTCTACTTGTTTCTAATATTTCTATTTTCTGCTATTTTCTACTTTCTAGTTTCTATTTTCTACAGAAAATAAAATGTACTTATCATTTTAAGATACAGAGCTGATAATTAAACAATAGAATTTTACCATTGTCATTAAAAACTCAGATAAAATGGGAGAATAGCTCAAAATGAGAAAGATGAAACATGCAAACTGTTTAATAAAAATAATATACAACTTAGCATGGGATGTATAAAATGAATTGAATTTATAATATATGGTTGCATTAAAAAAATCTGTATTACAAAGAAAACAATGCTTACTATAATTAGTAATGACTTAGTGTAATCAATAAAGACCAATGTCAAAAAAGTTATTGAGATCATAAAAGACATATTATTTCTTGTAACTTTAAGGTTCAGCTCAACTTTCCCTCATAGATGTTATTTAAAAAATAAAAACATGAAAATGCATTGTTAAGATAGATTACCTTTTAGAAACCATCAAGGCATAGAAAGTAAATCAAAAAATCATTTTTGATGTTTCTTAATGAAATCCCATACTAGTATTTATAGCTGAATAAAGCCTTAAATATTTTCCCTAAAACATAATGGTATATATTTTAATACATTACAGAAGATTTGTAAATTAGTGCTGTCCCACTGGCCCTAGACCTTGGAGAAATTTAGGGCTGAGATGGAGAAGCCATTTACTACTATTCACCAAGTCACATAGATTAGTTGCTGTATCTCTTTGTGGTTTGAGTGTGCATTAGAGACCAAATCCTATTCATCTCAATTTATTTTTAAATACCCATGATGAGCCTTGGCTTTTCTTTTTACAGAGAGGATGGAAATATCAATGAAAGAGCCAAAAATCAGACACTTCTAACACTTGGCAGCTGCACCCACTTGCTGTTTCAGGGGGTATTCTAGGTATCCATGTGAGGCAGGTTGAGCCCCCAGGAGGCCTATTAACAAGGCTGGTTTCTTTGTGCCTGCTGCCTTGGACAAAAAAAGCATTACATGCTTGTTATGGCTTTATCTTTTACACTTGTTTCTTTAGATCTCATGCAGTACCATACATATTTCCCTGTCTTCAAGTTTTCTTTGTTTTTGTCTTCCTCTCAGGCTTATAACCCAGCTCCTTGCCTTGCTTTTTTTTTAAACAAGTTTTCAGATTGAACACCTATCCTAATCTATCATCTGACTTGCCTCCGTTATCAGCTCGATCCATTTTCCTTATGCTTATTCTTACTGCCCACATAATTAGAGAATTAACTGCTTCCCTCCTCGTATATACACAGAGCTGATTTGGAAACGTGACTTTGAAATCACGCTACTTCCATTCCCACAAAACAATATGGAAATGGAAATTTGGGCATGAAAAGCATATTGGAATTAACCTATAAATTGATGCATAGTAGATGAAATCAAGGATATAGAGTCAACTCAAAGAAACACAGAATAACCCTCATGGGTTTGGTTAGCAAATTTTGTGTGGGTGTGGGTGTATGTGGGTGGGTGTGTGCGTGTGTGTGTAACTTAGAAATATTTTAGCAGTGCTCTTCTATCTAGTTTTTAGTGCCTACACGTTTTTTGTTTACACAGCCAATAAGTAGCTATAATGACATTTTTAGCTTTAATTTTGCCAGGATGCCATGGAAATTTTCTAACATAGGTAACTTACTTGGCTATAGTTCTACTCTAGTGCCTAGGGCAGTGCAATTCCTCCTTTCCCCAGCTGCTTCTACAGGAGATCATCATCTGGTGGTGAATTCCTTGTAGCTGTATGCTACTCAATTAGGAGGTGCTGATCAAGTCTCCAAGTCTGTTTGAATACTGCTTCAGAGGGTGTTTCACGTAACTTACTCTTGTAAAGAAACCTGAAGGTAAATTAGTTGTATGCGTTGTTTGGAAAATGAATACTCCCAGTGCTGTAGAGAGTCTGTGGGTGGTGAGGATTGGTGAAGATATTGGGGACTGAGGAATTGTCCCACGCCCTGGTTTATCGTATTTGCTCAACACTACACCTCACTGCCTGGGTCTAAGAAGTGATGGATCATGTGTATTGCCTCCTTTTCCTGACTCAGTCCCTCCTCACTTCCTATTGCTTTTTCCTATAAAAACTTTCCCTCTCTATTCCATCCCTCCCTCCCCCGTTTCCTAGGTTCTGCCAACTTTTCTTGCTGAAATAATCTCACCTCAGTTTTGTCGATGAAAAGAGTCAAATTCTGTAAAATATTTGAGGAGCTTTATTATAAGCCTAATATGAATGATCATGGCCTGTGACACAGCCCTTAGGAGATGCTGAGAACACTTGTCCAAGGTGGTCAGGGTGCAACTTGGTTTTATACATTTTAAGGAAATATGAGACTTCAATCATTTAAGAAATATTTAGGGTAGTAGTGGGCGCCTGTAATCCCAGCTACTTGGGAGGTGGAGGCAGGAGAATCGCTTGAACCTGGGAAGTGGAGGTTGCATTGTGCCACTGCACTCCAGCCTGGATGAAAAGAATGAAACTCCTTTTCCAAAAAAAAAAAAAAAACACAGAAATATTTAGATATTTAGATTGTTGCAAGAGTAATTGCTGTTTTCGCATTGTTGGAATTTGCCATTTCATATTGGAATACATTCTTAAATAAATGTGGTTATGTTATACATCATTTTAATGGGCATTTCTCACTTTATGATTTTTTTTTCTTGCTAATGACTTATTACTTGTCCTTTATTTTATGTTTATTTTAGACTATGGAAATGTTGTTAGACAAAGCAAATTCAAGCAATTTTCTTATTTGAGTTCAAAACTGGTTTTAAAGCAGTGGAGACAACTCGCAACATCAACAATGCATTTGGCCCAGTAAGTGCTAATAAATGCACAGTGTAATGGTGGGTGGTTCAAGAAGTTTTGCAAAGGAGATGAGAACCTTGAAGGTGAGGAGCATAGTGGCCAGCCATTGGAAGTTGACAATGACCAATTGAGCACAATCATTGAAGCTGATCCTCTTATGATTACACAAGAAGTTGTCAAATAACTCAGTGTCAATCATTTTATGGTTGTTCAGCATTGGAAGCAAATTGGAAACATGAAAAAACTTGATAAATGGGTACCTCATGAACTGACTGAAAATAAATTTTAAAAACTCGTTGTTTTGAAGTGTCATCTTCTCTTATTCTACACAACAACAATAAATCTTTTCTTGACCGGACTGTGACGTGTGACAAAAGTGGATTTTATATGACAACTGGTGATAAGTAGCTTAGTAACTGGATTTAGAAGAAGCACCAAAACAATTCCCAAAGCCAAACTTGCACCAAAAAAAGGTCCTGGTCACTGATTGGTGGCCTCTTGCCCATCTGATCCACTACAGCTTTCTGAATCCCAGGGAAGCCATTATATCTGTGAAGTCTGATCGGCATATCAATGAGATGCACCCAAAATCACCAACACCTACAGCCGGCATTAGTCATCAGAAAAGGCTCAGTTCTTCTCCACCACAATGTCCGACTGCATGTCACACAACCAATGCGTCAACATTTGAACGAACTGGACTACAAAGTTTTGGCTCATCTGCCACATTCACCTGACTTCTTGTCAACTGACCACCACTTCTTCAAGTGTCTTGACAACATTTTGCAGGGAGAATGCTTCCACAACCAGCAGAATGCAGAAAATGCTTTCCAAGACTTCACTCAATCCTGAAGCCCTGATTTTTGTAATCCTTAGGAGGATTACAAAACTTCCTTAATGATAAGGAATAAACTTATTTCTCATTGGTAAAAATGTTTTGATTGTAATGGTTCCTATTTTGATTAGTAAAGATGTGTTTGAGCCTAGTTGTAATGATTTAAAATTCACGGCCTGTAACTACAATTACTTTGGCACCAACGTTTACGCTGGTTCAGTCCAGAGAGGTGGGACAACTTGAAGTGGGGATGGGGCTTCCAGTTTATGGGTAGAATTAAAAATTTTCTCGTTGACAGTTGGCTGAGTTTATCTAAAGACCTGGGATCAATAGAAAGGAATGTCTGGGTTAAGATAAGGTATTGTGAAGACCAAAGTTCTTATTATGCAGACGAAACCTTCAGGTAACAGGCTTCAGAAGGAATAGATTATAAATGCTTCTTATCAGACTTAAATGTCTGTCTGGATGTTATTGCTGGAGAGGTATAATGAAGCATGTTCAACTCCACCTTCCATCATGTCCTGAACCAGTCTCTCAGTTTAAATTTAAAGAGTGCCCTAGCTAAGAATAAAGCCCATTCAGAAGGTTGGGGGCCTTAGAATTCTATTTTTGATTTACGGTTTCCTTCAGGTACTTCCTATTTCTTAGGCCTCTTGTATCTGCTTTTATCCAGCGTTTTGATGCTGTGAGGGTTGGTGGCTTGATCTAGTGCTGTTGACTTTCATGGAGGTAAGAGGATGAGCTTTATCCAATGGGAGAACAAGGGACAAGGTCAGGCTTGGTGGAAGGTTGGGGTCTCTTTCTTGAGGTGTAACTGAGTTTCTATTATGGTAACCATAATTTTGAAACATACCTCATTTTCTGAGGATTAATTTTCTCTTCCAATATTTTCCAATCAATATTTTCACCTTCCATACTGATCTAGGTGAGAAATCCCTCTCACTAACATAATGTTGATCCTATTTCTGACAAACAAGTAAACCCTTAGGCCTGGTTCAGTGGCTCACACCTGTAATTCCAGCACTTTGGGAGGCCGATGAATGAAGGTCACCGGAGGTCAGGAGTTTGAGACAAGCTTGGCCAACATGGTAAAACCCTGTCTCTACTAAAAATACAAAAATTAGCTAGGCATGGTGACGTGCACTTGTAGTCACAACTACTTAAGAGGCTGAGGCAGGAGAATTGCTTGAACCCAGGAGACAGAGGTTGCAGTGAGCCAAGATCACACCACTGCACTCCAGTCTGGGCGACAGAGTGAGACTTCGACTAAAAAAAAAAAAAAATGTAACCCTGGTTTTATTTCATTAAAAGAGCATTTCTTCTTTACAAAATCTCCTCCTTAGGAGGATTAAAAATCCTTAGGAGGATTGCAAAACCTCTTCAATGACAAGAAACAGCACTATGCCCAAAGAGCTTTTCTCTAATAACTAAGTGTCTCTCTAATCAGAGTGTGAGTCAGAAGAATAAAAGGTAGGAGGTGAACTGTGACTGCCAAGTAGAGCTGGGACATGAGGCCTCTCCAAGTGGCTTGGGCATCTCACGGAATAGCAAAAGGATTTTGAGATGGAGCCTCCCAAGAGGGAATACTCAGAGACCAAATGATCCTCAACCAATGGATGCAAATGGTATGGACTATACTGATGAAGCTTTGAAAGATATGCAGCATCCCTTCCACTTTTGAGTTCCTAACGCCAGCCTCGATGCTGCTGACGAGAATTAGGCCTCACTTTTAGATGGGGCATAGCAAGGTCATATTGCAGAAGAACATGCAAGATGGGAGGTACCCTTGCAGTTATTTTTGGAAAATACAATCTGGGACACAAGGCATTCCTGCTGGGATCTGTCCAAATTCCTGACCCACAGAATCTGTGAGCATAACAAAATGGTTGTTGTTTTACAGCACTGAGTTCTGGGGTGGTTTGTCATGCAGCAATAGATAACCAGAACAGTAGCCTATGAGGCAACTGCTGCTGCAAGGTTTATTGCTGCTGCAGGCAACATTCAAAAGCTGACTGATACAGCCCAGCTGAAGCTCTCACAGCTTGCATTCAATGAAATGAGATCCTGGATGCTCTAACTTTGGTAAACGAAATGCAGACTTTATTTGAATGCCACAGAAGCCAAAATCATGGGAGAAAAACAGATGGTTCTAAACAACTTTGAGGTTCCTTCATTCAGAGTCCCAAACACCTTCATGGGGCCCTCTGTTGTGCTATTTTTTGAAACAGCTACTTACGTGGCTATCTTATGGAGAGAGAGAGATCAAGTAAGGCCTCTGGGCATGGTGATACTGATCTTTGCCCTTGATTAAGCTCTTGCTTTATTTATTCATTTATTTATTTCCAGTGGGAACTAGTGGAAGATAGTTTGTAAAATTACCATGAAATTTGTAGAAAGAACTATAAAATGTGTTCCTATTTGCCTTTTATTTATTATTTATTATTATTATTATTATTATTATTATTATTATTATTATTATTGAGACAGAATCTCACTCCGTTGCCCAGGCTGGAGTGCAATGGCATAATCTTGGCTCACTGCAACCTCTGCCTCCCGGGTTCAAGTGATTTTCCCTGCTTCAGCCTCCTGAATAGCTGAGATTACAGGTGCCCACCACGCCCAATTAGTTTTTGTACTTTTAGTAGAGATAGGGTTTCGCTGTATTGGCCAGGCTGGTCTCAAACTCCTGACCTCAGGTGATCCACACCGCTCCCAAAGTGCTGGGCTTACAGGCATAAGCCACCGCTCCTGGCAACCCTACATGCTCTTTGTCCTTGTATTTTATCAGTATGGGAAGATCAAGATCTTTAAAAGCATGTATTAAAAAGTACATTCTAACTAGTTTCTTCACAGTCTAGCCCAGCACCCCTTGCCATACAAACCGAACATCATTCTCTAAAACTCACCCATAAGCTAACTAATTATAACTTGATGTTACGTATAGCCACTCTATAGCAAAAGAAGATATATGTATGAGTTGATACATATATGTATATATACATATATATGAAAGTAATACAGATATATGCATTATATATATCAATATATTGATATATACACTCACATATATTAGCATGTACATATACACACATATATGATTTCTCCTTGGACTTTTTTCTTTCCTATTCTAAATGTGAAATTCTGGTTTATTCCTCTAAATAAAAATTGTACACTTTGTTATTTAGTCTATCTTTGAGAAATGATTTATTATATGTGAACTTACTAAATCAAGAGTCTGGTCATAAAATACTCCAAATCATGAAGGATTAAATAAGACAATTTTCAAATCAAAACGGTTCTAGGTATTCAGCTTAGGATTCCTACTGCGATACTGCAATATCTCAGGGTGCCGCTTTCTACTATGGGTGCATATTATCCAAATAGTGACAGAGAATATTGAAGAAAAAATGAAAAGAGGTGCTTTTCAGTTTGGCAATGTGCATTAGTTTGCCTTTTAGTAAATCAAGACTACAGACCATAATTGCAAATATGGAACTTTCCCTAACTTATACCATCATCCAAAATAACTATAGCATATGTCACATACTTTCTTCCATGCATGTGTGTATGTGGTGGTATGTATGTATACAAAATTGCATGTAATTGATTATACTACAGCAAACCCCTCTTAGCTTCAGGAAAAAAACACATTAATTTGAAATTAAATTTTATACAATTTGAAAAATTAAATATATCATTATGTATATTGTTATGAAAATAATAATACAGGAGTTATTAAGAAATTATTTTTAGGCAGCTGGAAAGGGTGACAGTTCTCGGTAGAATTTCCCTTTAATAAAAAACAACCCCCAAATCATTTCTTCTCTGCCAGAAAGCAGCCTGAGAAGTCAGGCATAAATATGCAAACTAGAAGCTTTTATATGTAAATGCCAGCAGCTGTACCTGGAAGCCAGGTACATTTAATATGGTGTCTCCCACCCTCTTTTCCTTGTCACCACTGTCCCAGGTGTCATGGCAGCCTCCAGATAAAGTCACGTGGGCAGGACAACATGGCTGCCAGCCAGGCAGCTGCATTTGCATATTAAAAGGTTAGTGTGGGAGGGCCAGTTTTTTCACAGACTATGTAAATAACACACCTGGTCAAACCAATTCCCTGAGCCCTATGTAAATCAATCACCGTCTCCTCAAGCCCTTGTACAAAATTGATTGCCTTCTCCCCCCGCTCCACCCCCCAGCCAAAGCAGAGACCCTCTTTTGGGGGACCTGCTTTCTCAACAAGAGGAAATTTTTTCTCTTTTCTTTTTCTATTAAACTTTCTGCTCCCGAACCCACTCTTCATGTGTGTCTGTGTCCTGAATTATTTTTCAACTAAAAGTCAGGGTATATACCCCAGACAACAGAGCCGTTTCACTACCTACAAAAGTTATTCCAAACATAGCTTTTATCTCAGACTGGAAAATATTATTGTTGTTCCATGCCAATAGTTATAGAAATCCCTCAATATATTTAATGGCTATGTGGAATAGTGGTTAGTAGCACCAGCCTGTCATAAACTACCTTCAGCTCCTATTTTTGGTATGACATTCGAAAAGTTATTAAACCTGTGTGAATTTTAGTTTCCTTCTCTGTAAAATAATAATAATAAAAACTATGAGGACCAAGGGTGAATACATAATAAAGCTATAAGAATTAAGGTAGTTATTTTATGTAAAGTGCTTAGAACAGTGGTACATACATGGTAAACAATAATATCAATTGTGATTATTAGTATTATCATCTGTATGGGAAGATACTATAATTTATTTAACCATTTACTATCATGTGCACCTGAATTGTTCCCGGCTTTTTGCTATCACAAACATTCCCTTGATGGGCATGTTATTATGCAAATCTTTACCCATTTAGGTCCTTAGTATTTGTTTCTTAAAGTAGAATTTTGGGGTGAAATTAATGTATGTTTTAAAAACTTTTGTTCTCTACAGTCAAATTGCCATCCAACTTTTCTCTTACCTGTTATGCCCAGACCGTTAATTCCCTGGAGAAGACCACCAGAGGCCAGAGTCAAAGCCAAACAGCAAGGATCTTTATTACAGGTTGGAACCTGGAACCCTCACGCACACCCGTGAGACGAGCGGAGCGGGAGAGCTGCTTAACTGGGCTCAGGACAGTGTTATATAGTCTGGGGTAAACAGGCACAGGGTCATTGTACAAACTGGATGTATGATTGGCTGATATTTAAACAAGGCGATTCGGCTTATTATGATTGGTTCCCGCCATTTCTGATATTTCCGTTAATTTTGAAACTCTGATGATGTTTATCAGGGGCTCGCAGGACAGGGCAGGGCTTTTTTTCGCAAACCTGAGGCGGGAAAGCAGCCTCACACAAAGGCAGTTAATCATTTTGTGACAGGTTTCACAACAGGTTTAGCAAGTAATACTTAAAGGCGTCCTGTGACCCTACCATGCCACAGAAAAACAGGAACTTACAATATCTTTCTTTACAATATGTTTGTGAGAGCAGGACAAAGGTTTAGCAACAAGGTGGAGTGGGCTTGCATCCTGTGCCCTGCATCCTGTGCCCTTTCAACCAGTGTTGTATAAAATAGGAAATTGGAGTATAATACATCTTACTTTAAAACATTTTAAAGTAACTTCCAGATATTTTTGAATTGTATTGTTTTAAAATCTTTTTTTTTTTTTTTTTTTTTTTTTTTTTTTTTTTTT